>NW_022630611.1:0-92481 GCF_010909765.2 Amblyraja radiata | reverse complement strand
AAAAGACGAAGAACGCAAAAAGTCGACGAACGCAAAAAGACGACGAGCGCAAAAAGACGAAGAACGCAAAAGACGGCGAACGCAAAAAGACGGCGAACGCAAAAAAGACGGCGAACTCAAAAAGACGGCGAACGCAAAAAGACGGCGAACGCAAAAAGACAACGAACGCAAAAAGACGACGAACGCAAAAAGACGACGGACGCAAAAAGACGATGAACGCAAAAACACGACGGACGCAAAAAGACGACGGACGCAAAAAGACGACGGACGCAAAAAGACGACGGACGCAGAAAGACGAAGGACGCAAAAAGTCGACGGACGCAAAAAGACGACGGACGCAAAAAGACGACGGACGCATAAAGACGACGGACGCAAAAAGACAAACGCAAAAAAACAGACGAACGCAAAAAGACGACGAACGCAAAAAGACGGCGAACGCAAAAAGACGGCGAATGCAAAAAGACAACGAACGCAAAAAGATGACAAACGCAAAAAGACGACGGATGCAAAAAGACGACGAACGCAAAAACACGACGGACGCAAAAAGACGACGGACGCAAAAAGACGACAAACGCAAAAAGACGGACGCAAAAAGACGACGAACGCAAATAGACAGACGCAAAAAGACGACGAACGCAAAAAGACAAACACAAAAATACGACAAAACGCAAAAAGACAAACGTAAAAAGACTACGAACGCAAATAGACAAACGTAAAAAGACGGCGAACGCAAAAAGACGACGAACGCATAAAGACGAAGGACGCAGAGAGACGGACGCAAAAAGACAACGGACGCAAAAAGACGACGGACGCAAAAAGTCGACGGTCGCAAAAAGACGACGGACGCATAAAGACGACGGACGCATAAAGACGACAGACGCAAAAAGACAAACGCAAAAAACAGACGAACGCAAAAAGACGACGAACGCAAAAAGACGACGAACGCAAAAAGACGACGAACGCAAAAAGACGACGAACGCAAAAAGACGACGAACGCTAAAAGACGGCGAACGCAAAAAGACGACGAACGCAAAAAGACAAACGCAAAAAGACAAACGCAAAAAGACTACGAACGCAGATAGCCAAACGCAAAAAGACGACGAACGCAAAAAGACAAACGTAAAAATATGACGAACGCAAAAAGACGACGGACGCAACAAGATGACGAACGCAAAAAGACGACGAACGCAAAAAGACGACGAACGCAAAAAGACGAAGAACGCAAAAAGTCGACGAACGCAAAAAGACGACAAGCGCAAAAAGACGACGAACGCAAAAGACGGCGAACGCAAAAAGACGGCGAACGCAAAAAGACGGCGAACGCAAAAAGACGACGAACGCAAAAAGACGACGAACGCATAAAGACGAAGGACGCAGAAAGACGACGGACGCAAAAAGACGGACGCAAAAAGACGAAGAACACAAAAAGACGAAGGACGCAAAAAGACGACGGACGCAAAAAGACGGCGAACGCAAAAAGACGACGAACGCAAAAAGACAAACGCATAAAGACGCCGAACGCAAAAAGACAAACGCAAAAAGACGACGAACGCAAAAAGACGACGGACGCAACAAGAGGACGAACGCAAAAAGACGACGAACGCAAAAAGACGACGAACGCAAAAAGACGAAGAACGCAAAAAGTCGACGAACGCAAAAAGACGACAAGCGCAAAAAGACGACGAACGCAAAAGACGGCGAACACAAAAAGACGGCGAACGCAAAAAGACGGCGAACGCAAAAAGACGACGAACGCAAAAAGACGATGAACGCAAAAAGACGAAGGACGCAGAAAGACGACGAACGCATAAAGACGAAGGACGCAGAAAGACGACGGACGCAAAAAGACGAAGAACACAAAAAGATGAAGGACGCAAAAAGACGACGGACGCAAAAAGACGGCGAACGCAAAAAGACGACGAACGCAAAAAGACAAACGCATAAAGACGCCGAACGCAAAAAGACAAACGCAAAAAGACGACGAACGCAAAAAGACGACAAAGGCAAAAAGACGACGAACGCAAAAAGACGACGGACGCAAAAAGACGGACGCAAAAAGGCGACGAACGGAAAAAGATGATGAACGCAAAAAGCCGACAAACGCAAAAAGACGGACGCAAAAAGACGACGAACGCAAATAGACAGACGCAAAAAGACGACGAACGCAAAAAGACAAACACAAAAATACGACAAAACGCAAAAAGACAAACGTAAAAAGACGACGAACGCAAATAGACAAACGTAAAAAGACGACGGACGCAAAAAGACGATGAACGCACAAAGACGAAGAACGCAAAAAGACGAAGAACGCAAAAAGACGACGAACGCACAAAGACGAAGTACGCAAAAAGACGAAGAACGCAAAAAGACGAAGAACGCAAAAAGACGACGAACGCAAAAGACGAAGGACGCAAAAAGACGACAGACGTAAAAAGACGACGAACGCAAATAGACGACGAACGCAAAAAGACGAAGAACGCAAAAAGTCGACGAACGCAAAAAGACGACGAGCGCAAAAAGACGAAGAACGCAAAAGACGGCGAACGCAAAAAGACGGCGAACGCAAAAAAGACGGCGAACTCAAAAAGACGGCGAACGCAAAAAGACGGCGAACGCAAAAAGACAACGAACGCAAAAAGACGACGGACGGAAAAAGACGACGGACGGAAAAAGACAAACTCAAAAAAACGCTGAACGCATAAAGACGACGGACGCAAGAAGACGACGGACGCATGAAGACGACGGACGCAAAAAGACGACGGACGCTAAAAGACGACGAACGCAAAAAGACGAAGAACGCAAAAAGACGAAGAACGCAAAAAGACGACGGACGCATAAAGACGACGGACGCATAAAGACGACGGACACAAAAAGACAAACGCAAAAAAACAGACGAACGCAAAAAGACGACGAACGCAAAAAGACGGCGAACGCAAAAAGACGGCGAATGCAAAAAGACAACGAACGCAAAAAGACGACGAACGCAAAAAGACGACGGACGCAAAAAGACGACGAACGCAAAAACACGACGGACGCAAAAAGACGACGGACGCAAAAAGACGACAAACGCAAAAAGACGGACGCAAAAAGACGACGAACGCAAATAGACAGACGCAAAAAGACGACGAACGCAAAAAGACAAACACAAAAATACGACAAAACGCAAAAAGACAAACGTAAAAAGACTACGAACGCAAATAGACAAACGTAAAAAGACGACGGACGCAAAAAGACGACGGACGCAAAAAGACGATGAACGCACAAAGACGAAGAACGCAAAAAGACAAAGGACGCAAAAAGACGAAGGACGCAAAAAGACGAAGGACGCAAAAGGACGACGGACGCAAAAGGACGACGGACGTAAAAAGACGACGAACGCACAAAGACGAAGAACGCAAAAAGACGAAGAACGCAAAAAGACGAAGAACGCAAAAAGACGACGAACGCACAAAGACGAAGAACGCAAAAAGACGAAGAACGCAAAAAGACGACGAACGCACAAAGACGAAGTACGCAAAAAGACGAAGAACGCAAAAACACGAAGAACGCAAAAAGACGACGAACGCAAAAAGACGACGAACACAAAACGACGAAGAACGCAAAAAGACAACGGACGGAAAAAGACGACGAACGCAAAAAGACGAAGAACGCAAAAAGACGGACGCAAAAAGACGACAGACGCAAAAAAACGACGAACGCAAAAAGACGACGAACGCAAAAAGACGAAGAACGCAAAAAGTCGACGAACGCAAAAAGACGAAGAACGCAAAGACGACGGACGCAAAAAGACGACGGACGCAAAAAGACGACGGACGCAAAAACACGGCGAACGCAAAAAGACGGCGAATGCAAAAAGACAACGAACGCAAAAAGACGACGAACGTAAAAAACACGACGAACGCAAAAAGACGACGAACGCATAAAGACGAAGAACGCAGAAAGTCGAACGCAAAAAGACGGACGCAAAAAGACAAAGGACGCAAAAAGACGAGGGACGCAAAAAGACGAAGGACGCAAAAGGTCGACGGACGCAAAAGGACGACGGACGCAAAAAGACGACCAACGCACAAAGACGAAGAACGCAAAAAGACGAAGAACGCAAAAAGACGACGAACGCACAAAGACGAAGTACGCAAAAAGACGAAGAACGCAAAAACACGAAGAACGCAAAAAGACGACGAACGCAAAAAGACGGCGAACGCAAAATGACGAAGAACGCAAAAAGACGACGGACGCAAAAAGACGACGGACGCAAAAAGACGACGGACGCAAAAAGACGACGGACGCAAAAATACGACGGACGCAAAAAGACAAACTCAAAAAAACGACGAACGCAAAAAGACGACGAACGCAAAAAGACGACGAACGCAAAAAGACGACGAACGCAAAAAGAGGACGGACGCAAAAAGATGACGAACGCAAAAAGACGACGAACGCAAAAAGACGACGAACGCAAAAAGACGAAGAACGCAAAAAGTCGACGAACGCAAAAAGACGACGAGCGCAAAAAGACGACATACCCGGATATGACAATATTCCCGGATATGTCGACATACCCGGATATGACGACATTCCCATATATGACGACATACCCGGATATGACAATATTCCCGGATATGTCGACATACCCGGATATGACGACATTCCCGGATATGACGACATTCCCGGATATGTCAACATTCCCGTATCTGACATCATAGCCGGAAATGGCCACTTTCTGGGATATAACGACTTTCCCAGATATGACTTTCCCGGATATGACGACATACCCGGATATGAAGACATTCCCAGATATGATGACATACCGGGATATGACGACATTCCTGTATATGACGACATACCCAGATATTGTCCTCCTGAATAGGACGACATACCCAGATATGGCGACATTCCCGGATATGGCGACATTCGCAGATATGACTAAATTCCAGGATATGACGACATTCCTGGATATGACGACATTCCCGGATATGAAGCCATTCCCAGGGCGACATTCCCGGATATGTGCATACCGGGATATGGCGACATTCCCGGATATGGCGAAATTCCTGGATATGAAGACATTCTCGGATATGACGACATTCCTGGATATCACGACACCTCGGATATGAAGACATTCCCCGATATGATGAAATACCCAGATGTGTCGACATTCTGGGATATGACGATATACCTGGATATGATGACATTCCCGGATATGACGACTTTCCCAGATATGACGACATACCCGGATATGACAATACCCCTGGATATGTCGGTATACCCAGATATGACGACATTCCCAGATATGCCGACACACGGATATGATGACATTCCCAGATATGACAACATTCCCGGATATGACAACATAACCGGATATGACAACTTTCCGGGATATAACGACTTTCCCAGATATGACGATCTTCCAGGATATGAAGCCATTCCCGGAGATGGCGACATATCCAGATATGTGGACATACCCGGATATGGCGACATACCCAGATATGGCGACATTCCCACGTATGGCGACATTCCCGGATATAACAACATTCCTGGATATGACGACATACCCGGATATGAAGACATTCCCAGATATGATGGCATACCGGGATATGACGACATTCCCGGATATGACGACATAACCGTATATTGTTATCCTGAATACGACGACATACTCAGATATGGCGACATTCCCGGATATGGCGACTTACCCGGATATGAAGTCATACCCAGATATGATGGCATACCGGGATATGACGACATTCCCGGATATGATGACATACCCGGATATTGTTATCCTGAATATGACGACATACCCAGATATGGCGACGTTCCCGGATATGGCGACACACCCGGATATGACGACATTCCCGGAAATGACGAAATTCCCGGAAATGACGACATACCCGGATATGAAAACATTTCCGGATATGACGACATTCCCGGATATGACGATATACCCGGATATGACGACATTCCCGGATATGACGACTTTCCCAGATATGAGAACATCTCGGATATGACAACATTACAGGATTGACAAAATTCCCGGATATGACGACAGACCCATATATGACGACATACCCGGATATGAATACATACCCGGATATGACGACATTCCGGGATATGACGATATACCAGGATATGATGGCATTCCCGGATATGACGACTTTCACAGATATGACGACATCTCGGATATGACAAAATTACAGGATGTGACGAAATTCCCGGATATGACGACATACCCGAATATGGCGACATACCCGCATATGATGATATTCCCGGATATGACGACATACCCGGATATGACGACATCCTCGGATATCACGACATACCCAGATATGACGACTTTCCCAGATATGACAACATCTCGGATATGCCATCATAGCCGGATATGGCTACTTTCCGGGATATAACGACTTTCCCAGATATGACTATCTTCCCGGATATGACGACATTCCCAGATATGATGACATACCGGGATATGACGACATTCCTGTATATGACGACATAACCAGATATTGTCATCCTGAATAGGACGGCATACCGAGATAGGGCGACATTCCCGTATATGGCGACATTCCCAGATATGACTAAATTCCAAGATATGACGACATTCCTGGATATTACGACATTCCCGGATTTGAAGCCATTCCCAGAGATGGCGACATTCCCGGATATGTGGACTTACCCGGATATGGCGACATTCCCGGATATGGCGACATTCCTGGATATGAAGACATTCTCGGATATGGCGACATTCCTGGATATCACGACATACCCGGATATGAAGACATTCCCCGATATGATGAAATACCCAGATATGCCGACATTCCCGGATATGATGGCATACCCGGATATGTCGACATTCTGGGATATGACGATATAGCTGGATATGATGGCATTCCCGGATATGACGACTTTCACAGATATGACGACATCTCGGATATGACAAAATTACAGGATATGACGAAATTCCCAGATATGACGACATACCCGAATATGACGACATACCCGCATATGATGATATTCCCGGATATGACGACATACCCGGATATGACGAAATTCTCGGACATAACGACATACCCGGATATGACGACATTCCCAGATATGACAACATTCCCGGATATGACATCATACCCGGATACGACTACATTCTGGGATATAACGACTTTCCCAGGTATGACGATCTTCCCGGATATGACGACATACTTGGATATGACGACATTCCCGGAAATGACGACATTCCCATATATGACGATATACCCAGATATGACAACATTCCCGGATATGACATCATACCCGGATATGACTACTTTCCGTGATATAACGACTTTCCCAGATATGACGATCTTCCCGGATATGTCGACGTACCCGGATATGACGACATTCCCGGATACGAAGCCATTCCCGGGGATGGCGACATTCCCGGATATGTGGATATACCCGGATATGGCGACATACCCAGATGTGGTGACATTCCCGGGTATGGCGACACTCCCGGATATAACGACATTCCTGGATATGACGACATACCCGGATATGAAGACAATCCCAGATATGATGACATACCGGGATATGACGAAATTCCCGGATATCATGACATTCCCGGATATAACGACATACTCGGATATTGTCATCCTGAATAGGACGATATACCCAGATATGGCGACATTTCCGGATATGGCGACCTTCCCAGATATGACTAAATTCCAGGATATGACGACAATCCTGGATATGACGACATTCCCGGATATGAAGCCTTTCCCGGAGATGGCGACATTCCCGGATATGTGGACATACGCGGATATGGCGACATTCCCAGATATGATGAAATACCCAGATGTGTCGACATTCTGGTATATGACGATATACCTGGATATGATGACATTCCCGGATATGACGACCTTCACAGATATGACGACACCTCGGATATGACAAAATTACAGGATATGACGAAATTGCCGGATATGACATACCCGAATATGACGACATACCCTCATATGATGATCTTCCCGGACATGATGACATAACCGGATATGACGACAGACCCAGATATGACGACATACCCGGATATGACAATACTCCCGGATATGTCGGTATACCCAGATATGGCGACATTCCCACGTATGGCGACATTCCCGGATATAACAACATTCCTGGATATGACGACATACCCGGATATGAAGACATTCCCAGATATCATGGCATACCGGGATATGACGACATTCCCGGATATGACGACATAACCGTATATTGTTATCCTGAATACGACGACATACTCAGATATGCCGACGTTCCCGGATATGGCGACACACCCGGATATGACGACATTCCCGGAAATGACGACATTCCCGGAAATGACCACATACCCGGATATGAAAACATTTCCGGATATGACGACATTCCCGGATATGACGATATACCCGGATATGACGACATTCCCGGATATGACGACTTTCCCAGATATGAGAACATCTCGGATATGACAACATTACAGGATTGACAAAATTCCAGGATATGACGCCATACCCGGATATGACGACATACCCGGATATGACAAAATTCCCGGATATGACGACATACCCGGATATGACGACATTCCCAGATATGCCGACAAACCCGGATATGACGACATTCCCAGATATGCCGACATACCCAGATATGACAACATTCCCAGATATGCCGACATACCCGGATATGACGACATTCCCGGATATGACAACATTCCCGGATATGAAAACATACCCGGATATGACAACATTCTCGGAGATGACGACATACCCGGATATGACGACATAACCGGATATGACGACAGACCCATATATGACGACACCCGGATATGATGACATACCCGGATATGACGACATTCCGGGATATGACGATATACCAGGATATGATGGCATTCCCGGATATGACGACTTTCACAGATATGACGACATCTCGGATATGACAAAATTACAGGATGTGACGAAATTCCCGGATATGACGACATACCCGAATATGACGACATACCCGCATATGATGATATTCCCGGATATGACGACATACCCGGATATGACGACATCCTCGGATATCACGACATACCCGGATATGACGACTTTCCCAGATATGACTACATCTCGGATATGACATCATAGCCGGATATGGCTACTTTCCGGGATATAACGACTTTCCCAGATATGACTATCTTCCCGGATATGACGCCATTCCCAGATATGATGACATACCGGGATATGACGACATTCCTGTATATGACGACATACCCAGATATTGTCATCCTGAATAGGACGGCATACCCAGATAGGGCGACATTTCCGTATATGGCGACATTCCCAGATATGACTAAATTCCAGGATATGACGACATTCCTGGATATTACGACATTCCCGGATTTGAAGCCATTCCCAGAGATGGCGACATTCCCGGATATGACGACATACTTGGATATGACGACATTCCCGGAAATGACGACATTCCCATATATGACGATATACCCAGATATGACAACATTCCCTGATATGACATCATACCCGGATATGACTACTTTCCGTGATATAACGACTTTCCCAGATATGACGATCATCCCGGATATGTCGACGTACCCGGATATGACGACATTCCCGGATACGAAGCCATTCCCGGGGATGGCGACATTCCCGGATATGTGGATATACCCGGATACGGCGACATACCCAGATATGGTGACATTCCCGGGTATGGCGACACTCCCGGATATAACGACATTCCTGGATATGACGACATACCCGGATATGAAGACAATCCCAGATATGATGACATACCGGGATATGACGACATTCCCGGATATCATGACATTCCCGGATATAACGACATACCCGGATATTGTCATCCTGAATAGGACGATATACCCAGATATGGCGACATTTCCGGATATGGCGACATTCCCAGATATGACTAAATTCCAGGATATGACGACAATCCTGGATATGACGACATTCCCGGATATGAAGCCTTTCCCGGAGATGGCGACATTCCCGGATATGTGGACATACCCGGATATGGCGACATTCCCAGATATGGCGACATTCCTGGATATGAAGACATTCTCGGATATGATGACATTCCTGGATATCACGACATACCCGGATATGAAGACATTCCCCGATATGATGAAATACCCAGATATGCCGACATTCCCGGATATGATGGCATACCCGGATATGTCGACATTCTGGGATATGACGATATAGCTGGATATGATGGCATTCCCGGATATGACGACTTTCACAGATATGACGACATCTCGGATATGACAAAATTACAGGATATGACGAAATTCCCAGATATGACGACATACCCGAATATGACGACATACCCGCATATGATGATATTCCCGGATATGACGACATACCCGGATATGACGAAATTCTCGGACATAACGACATACCCGGATATGACGACATTCCCGGATATGACAACATTCCCGGATATGACATCATACCCGGATACGACTACATTCTGGGATATAACGACTTTCCCAGGTATGACGATCTTCCCGGATATGACGACATACTTGGATATGACGACATTCCCGGAAATGACGACATTCCCATATATAACGATATACCCAGATATGACAACATTCCCGGATATGACATCATACCCGGATATGACTACTTTCCGTGATATAACGACTTTCCCAGATATGACGATCTTCCCGGATATGTCGACGTACCCGGATATGACGACATTCCCGGATACGAAGCCATTCCCGGGGATGGCGACATTCCCGGATATGTGGATATACCCGGATATGGCGACATACCCAGATGTGGTGACATTCCCGGGTATGGCGACACTCCCGGATATAACGACATTCCTGGATATGACGACATACCCGGATATGAAGACAATCCCAGATATGATGACATACCAGGATATGACGAAATTCCCGGATATCATGACATTCCCGGATATAACGACATACTCGGATATTGTCATCCTGAATAGGACGATATACCCAGATATGGCGACATTTCCGGATATGGCGACCTTCCCAGATATGACTAAATTCCAGGATATGACGACAATCCTGGATATGACGACATTCCCGGATATGAAGCCTTTCCCGGAGATGGCGACATTCCCGGATATGTGGACATACGCGGATATGGCGACATTCCCAGATATGATGAAATACCCAGATGTGTCGACATTCTGGGATATGACGATATACCTGGATATGATGACATTCCCGGATATGACGACCTTCACAGATATGACGACACCTTGGATATGACAAAATTACAGGATATGACGAAATTGCCGGATATGACATACCCGAATATGACGACATACCCTCATATGATGATCTTCCCGGACATGATGACATAACCGGATATGACGACAGACCCAGATATGACGACATACCCGGATATGACAATACTCCCGGATATGTCGGTATACCCAGATATGGCGACATTCCCACGTATGGCGACATTCCCGGATATAACAACATTCCTGGATATGACGACATACCCAGATATGACGACATAACCGTATATTGTTATCCTGAATACGACGACATACTCAGATATGGCGACGTTCCCGGATATGGCGACACACCCGGATATGACGACATTCCCGGAAATGACGACATTCCCGGAAATGACCACATACCCGGATATGAAAACATTTCCGGATATGACGACATTCCCGGATATGACGATATACCCGGATATGACGACATTCCCGGATATGACGACTTTCCCAGATATGAGAACATCTCGGATATGACAACATTACAGGATTGACAAAATTCCAGGATATGAAAACATACCCGGATATGACAACATTCTCGGAGATGACGACATACCCGGATATGACGACATAACCGGATATGACGACAGACCCATATATGACGACACCCGGATATGATGACATACCCGGATATGACGACATTCCGGGATATGACGATATACCAGGATATGATGGCATTCCCGGATATGACGACTTTCACAGATATGACGACATCTCGGATATGACAAAATTACAGGATGTGACGAAATTCCCGGATATGACGACATACCCGAATATGACGACATACCCGCATATGATGATATTCCCGGATATGACGACATACCCGGATATGACGACATCCTCGGATATCACGACATACCCGGATATGACGACTTTCCCAGATATGACTACATCTCGGATATGACATCATAGCCGGATATGGCTACTTTCCGGGATATAACGACTTTCCCAGATATGACTATCTTCCCGGATATGACGCCATTCCCAGATATGATGACATACCGGGATATGACGACATTCCTGTATATGACGACATACCCAGATATTGTCATCCTGAATAGGACGGCATACCCAGATAGGGCGACATTTCCGTATATGGCGACATTCCCAGATATGACTAAATTCCAGGATATGACGACATTCCTGGATATTACGACATTCCCGGATTTGAAGCCATTCCCAGAGATGGCGACATTCCCGGATATGACGACATACTTGGATATGACGACATTCCCGGAAATGACGACATTCCCATATATGACGATATACCCAGATATGACAACATTCCCTGATATGACATCATACCCGGATATGACTACTTTCCGTGATATAACGACTTTCCCAGATATGACGATCATCCCGGATATGTCGACGTACCCGGATATGACGACATTCCCGGATACGAAGCCATTCCCGGGGATGGCGACATTCCCGGATATGTGGATATACCCGGATACGGCGACATACCCAGATATGGTGACATTCCCGGGTATGGCGACACTCCCGGATATAACGACATTCCTGGATATGACGACATACCCGGATATGAAGACAATCCCAGATATGATGACATACCGGGATATGACGACATTCCCGGATATGAAGCCTTTCCCGGAGATGGCGACATTCCCGGATATGTGGACATACCCGGATATGGCGACATTCCCAGATATGGCGACATTCCTGGATATGAAGACATTCTCGGATATGACGACATTCCTGGATATCACGACACCCGGATATGAAGACATTCCTCAATATGATGACATACCCGGATATGCCGACATTCCCGGATATGATGACATATCCGGATATGACGACATTCTGGGATATGACGATATACCTGGATATGATGACATTCCCGGATATGACGACTTTCACAGATATGACGACATCTCGGATATGCCAAAATTACAGGATATGACGAAATTCCCGGATATGCTGACATACCCGAATATGACGACATACCCGCATATGATGGACTTCCCGGATATGACGACATGCCCGGATATGACGACATTCTCGGATATGACGACATACCCGGATATGACGACATTCCCAGATATGCCGACAAACCCGGATATGACGACATTCCCAGATATGCCGACTTACCCAGATATGACAACATTCCCAGATATGCCGACATACCCGGATATGACGACATTCCCGGATATGACAACATTCCCGGATATGAAAACATACGCGGATATGACAACATTCTCGGATATTACGACATACCCGGATATGACGACATAAACGGAGATGACGACAGACCCATATATGACGACATACCCGGATATGCCAATATTCCCGGATATGTGAACATTCCCGGATATGACATCATAGCCGGAAATGGCTACTTTCTGGGATATAACGACTTTCCCAGATATGACTATCTTCCCGGATATGACGACATACCCGGATATGAAGACATTCCCAGATATGATGACATACCGGGATATGACGACATTCCTGTATATGACGACATACCCAGATATTGTCCTGAATAGGACGACATACCCAGATATGTGGACATACCCGGATATGGCGACATTCCCAGATATGACTAAATTCCAGGATATGAAGACATTCTCGGATATGACGACATTCCTGGATATCACGACATACCCGGATATGAAGACATTCCCCGATATGATGAAATACCCAGATGTGTCGACATTCTGGGATATGACGATATACCTGCATATGATGACATTCCCGGATATGACGACTTTCACAGATATGACGACACTTCGGATATGACAAAATTACAGGATATGACGAAATTCCCGGATATGACGACATACCCGAATATGACGACATACCCGCATATGATCATCTTCCCGGACATGATGACATAACCGGATATGACGACAGACCCAGATATGACGACATACCCGGATATGGCAATACTCCCGGATATGTCGGTATACCCAGATATGACGACATTCCCAGATATGCCGACATACACGGATATGATGACATTCCCAGATATGACAACATTCCCGGATATGACATCATACCCGGATATGACAACTTTCCGGGATATAACGACTTTCCCAGATATGACGATCTTCCAGGATATGAAGCCATTCCCGGAGATGGCGACATATCCAGATATGTGGACATACCCGGATATGGCGACATACCCAGATATGGCGACATTCCCAGGTATGGCGACATTCCCAGATATTACAACATTCCTGGATATGACGACATACCCGGATATGAAGACATTCCCAGATATGATGGCATACCGGGATATGACGACATTCCCGGATATGACGACATAACCGTATATTGTTATCCTGAATACGACATACTCAGATATGGCGACATTCCCGGATATGGCGACTTACCCGGATATGAATTCATACCCAGATATGATGGCATACCGGGATATGACGACATTCCCGGATATGATGACATAGCCGGAAATTGTTAGCCTGAATATGACGACATACCCAGATATGGCGACGTTCCCGGATATGGCGACACACCCGGATATGACGACATTCCCGGAAATTACGACATTCCCGGAAATGACGACATACCCGGAAATGAAAACATTTCCGGATATGACGACATTCCCGGATATGACGATATACCCGGATATGACGACATTCCCGGATATGACGACTTTCCCAGATATGAGAACATCTCGGATATGACAACATTACAGGATTGACAAAATTCCCGGATATGACGACATACCCGGATATGACGACATACCCGGATATGACAAAATTCCCGGATATGACGACACACCCGGATATGACGACATACCCGGATATGACAAAATTCCCGGATATGACGACACACCCGGATATGACGACATTCCCAGATATGCCGACAACCCCGGATATGACGACATTCCCAGATATGCCGACATACCCAGATATGACAATATTCCCAGATATGCCGACATACCCGGATATGACGACATTCCCGGATATGACAACATTCCCGGATATGAAAACATACCCGGATATGACAACATTCTCGGAGATGACGACATACCCGGATATGACGACATAACCGGATATGACGACAGACCCATATATGACGACACCTGGATATGATGACATACCCGGATATGACGACATTCCGGGATATGACGATATACCAGGATATGATGGCATTCCCGGATATGACGACTTTCACAGATATGACGACATCTCGGATATGACAAAATTACAGGATGTGACGAAATTCCCGGATATGACGACATACCCGAATATGACGACATACCCGCATATGATGATATTCCCGGATATGACGACATACCCGGATATGACATCCTCGGATATCACGACATACCCGGATATGACGACTTTCCCAGATATGACTACATCTCGGATATGACATCATAGCCGGATATGGCTACTTTCCGGGATATAACGACTTTCCCAGATATGACTATCTTCCCGGATATGACGACATTCCCAGATATGATGACATACCGGGATATGACGACATTCCTGTATATGACGACATACCCAGATATTGTCATCCTGAATAGGACGGCATGCCCAGATAGGGCGACATTTCCGTATATGGCGACATTCCCAGATATGACTAAATTCCAGGATATGACGACATTCCTGGATATTACGACATTCCTGGATTTGAAGCCATTCCCAGAGATGGCGACATTCCCGGATATGACGACATACTTGGATATGACGACATTCCCGGAAATGACGACATTCCCATATATGACGATATACCCAGATATGACGACATTCCTGGATATCACGACACCCGGATATGAAGACATTCCTCAATATGACGACATACCCGGATATGCCGACATTCCCGGATATGATGACATATCCGGATATGACGACATTCTGGGATATGACGTTATACCTGGATATGATGACATTCCCGGATATGACGACTTTCACAGATATGACGACATCTCGGATATGACAAAATTACAGGATATGACGAAATTCCCGGATATGCTGACATACCCGAATATGACGACATACCCGCATATGATGGACTTCCCGGATATGACGACATGCCCGGATATGACGACATTCTCGGATATGACGACATACCCAGGTATGACGACATAACCGGATATGACGACAGACCCAGATATGACGACATACCCGTATATGACAATATGCCCGGATATGTCGACATACCCGGATATGGCGACATTCCCAGATATGCCGACAAACCCGGATATGACGACATTCCCAGATATGCCGACATACACGGATATGATGACATTCCCAGATATGACAACATTCCCGGATATGACATCATACCCGGATATGACAACTTTCCGGGATATAACGACTTTCCCAGATATGACGATCTTCCAGGATATGAAGCCATTCCCGGAGATGGCGACATATCCAGATATGTGGACATACCCGGATATGGCGACATACCCAGATATGGCGACATTCCCAGGTATGGCGACATTCCCAGATATTACAACATTCCTGGATATGACGACATACCCGGATATGAAGACATTCCCAGATATGATGGCATACCGGGATATGACGACATTCCCGGATATGACGACATAACCGTATATTGTTATCCTGAATACGACATACTCAGATATGGCGACATTCCCGGATATGGCGACTTACCCGGATATGAATTCATACCCAGATATGATGGCATACCGGGATATGACGACATTCCCGGATATGATGACATAGCCGGAAATTGTTAGCCTGAATATGACGACATACCCAGATATGGCGACGTTCCCGGATATGGCGACACACCCGGATATGACGACATTCCCGGAAATTACGACATTCCCGGAAATGACGACATACCCGGAAATGAAAACATTTCCGGATATGACGACATTCCCGGATATGACGATATACCCGGATATGACGACATTCCCGGATATGACGACTTTCCCAGATATGAGAACATCTCGGATATGACAACATTACAGGATTGACAAAATTCCCGGATATGACGACATACCCGGATATGACGACATACCCGGATATGACAAAATTCCCGGATATGACGACACACCCGGATATGACGACATACCCGGATATGACAAAATTCCCGGATATGACGACACACCCGGATATGACGACATTCCCAGATATGCCGACAACCCCGGATATGACGACATTCCCAGATATGCCGACATACCCAGATATGACAATATTCCCAGATATGCCGACATACCCGGATATGACGACATTCCCGGATATGACAACATTCCCGGATATGAAAACATACCCGGATATGACAACATTCTCGGAGATGACGACATACCCGGATATGACGACATAACCGGATATGACGACAGACCCATATATGACGACACCTGGATATGATGACATACCCGGATATGACGACATTCCGGGATATGACGATATACCAGGATATGATGGCATTCCCGGATATGACGACTTTCACAGATATGACGACATCTCGGATATGACAAAATTACAGGATGTGACGAAATTCCCGGATATGACGACATACCCGAATATGACGACATACCCGCATATGATGATATTCCCGGATATGACGACATACCCGGATATGACATCCTCGGATATCACGACATACCCGGATATGACGACTTTCCCAGATATGACTACATCTCGGATATGACATCATAGCCGGATATGGCTACTTTCCGGGATATAACGACTTTCCCAGATATGACTATCTTCCCGGATATGACGACATTCCCAGATATGATGACATACCGGGATATGACGACATTCCTGTATATGACGACATACCCAGATATTGTCATCCTGAATAGGACGGCATGCCCAGATAGGGCGACATTTCCGTATATGGCGACATTCCCAGATATGACTAAATTCCAGGATATGACGACATTCCTGGATATTACGACATTCCTGGATTTGAAGCCATTCCCAGAGATGGCGACATTCCCGGATATGACGACATACTTGGATATGACGACATTCCCGGAAATGACGACATTCCCATATATGACGATATACCCAGATATGACGACATTCCGGGATATCACGACACCCGGATATGAAGACATTCCTCAATATGACGACATACCCGGATATGCCGACATTCCCGGATATGATGACATATCCGGATATGACGACATTCTGGGATATGACGTTATACCTGGATATGATGACATTCCCGGATATGACGACTTTCACAGATATGACGACATCTCGGATATGACAAAATTACAGGATATGACGAAATTCCCGGATATGCTGACATACCCGAATATGACGACATACCCGCATATGATGGACTTCCCGGATATGACGACATGCCCGGATATGACGACATTCTCGGATATGACGACATACCCAGGTATGACGACATAACCGGATATGACGACAGACCCAGATATGACGACATACCCGTATATGACAATATGCCCGGATATGTCGACATACCCGGATATGGCGACATTCCCAGATATGCCGACAAACCCGGATATGACGACATTCCCAGATATGCCGACTTACCCAGATATGACAACATTCCCAGATATGCCGACATACCCGGATATGACGACATTCCCGGATATGACAACATTCCCGGATATGACGACATACCCGGATATGACAACATACCCGGATATGACGACATACCCGGATATGACAAAATTCCCAGATATGTCGACATACCCGGATATGACGACATTCCCGGATATGACGACATTCCCGGATATGTCAACATTCCCGTATATGACATCATAGGCGGAAATGGCTACTTTCTGGGATATAACGACTTTCCCAGATATGACTATCTTCCCGGATATGACGACATACCCGGATATGAAGACATTCCCAGATATGATGACATACCGGGATATGACGACATTCCTGTATATGACGACATACCCAGATATTGTCCTCCTGAATAGGACGACATACCCAGATATGGCGACATTCCCGGATATGGCGACATTCCCAGCTATGACTAAATTCCAGGATATGACGACATTCCTGGATATGACGACATTCCCGGATATGAAGCCATTCCCAGGGCGACATTCCCGGATATGTGCATACCCGGATATGGCGACATTCCCGGATATGGCGACATTCCTGGATATGAAGACATTCTCGGATATGACGACATTCCTGGATATCACGACATACCCGGATATGAAGACATTCCCCGATATGATGAAATACCCAGATGTGTCGACATTCTGGGATATGACGATATACCTGGATATGATGACATTCCCGGATTTGACGACGTTCACAGATATGACGACACCTCGGATATGACAAAATTACAGGATATGACGAAATTGCCGGATATGACGACATACCCGAATATGACGACATACCCGCATATGATGATCTTCCCGGACATGATGACATAACCGGATATGACGACAGACCCAGATATGACGACATACCCGGATATGACAATACTCCCGGATATGTCGGTATACCCAGATATGACGACATTCCCAGATATGCCGACATACACGGATATGATGACATTCCCAGATATGACAACATTCCCGGATATGACATCATACCCGGATATGACAACTTTCCGGGATATAACGACTTTCCCAGATATGACGATCTTCCAGGATATGAAGCCATTCCCGGAGATGGCGACATATCCAGATATGTGGACATACCCGGATATGGCGACATACCCAGATATGGCGACATTCCCAGGTATGGCGACATTCCCGGATATTACAACATTCCTGGATATGACGACATACCTGGATATGAAGACATTCCCAGATATGATGGCATACCGGGATATGACGACATTCCCGGATATGACGACATAACCGTATATTGTTATCCTGAATACGACATACTCAGATATGGCGACATTCCCGGATATGGCGACTTACCCGGATATGAATTCATACCCAGATATGATGGCATACCGGGATATGACGACATTCCCGGATATGATGACATAGCCGGAAATTGTTAGCCTGAATATGACGACATACCCAGATATGGCGACGTTCCCGGATATGGCGACACACCCGGATATGACGACATTCCCGGAAATTACGACATTCCCGGAAATGACGACATACCCGGAAATGAAAACATTTCCGGATATGACGACATTCCCGGATATGACGATATACCCGGATATGACGACATTCCCGGATATGACGACTTTCCCAGATATGAGAACATCTCGGATATGACAACATTACAGGATTGACAAAATTCCCAGATATGACGACATACCCGGATATGACGACATACCCGGATATGACAAAATTCCCGGATATGACGACACGCCCGGATATGACGACATTCCCAGATATGCCGACAACCCCGGATATGACGACATTCCCAGATATGCCGACATACCCAGATATGACAATATTCCCAGATATGCCGACATACCCGGATATGACGACATTCCCGGATATGACAACATTCCCGGATATGAAAACATACCCGGATATGACAACATTCTCGGAGATGACGACATACCCGGATATGACGACATAACCGGATATGACGACAGACCCATATATGACGACACCCGGATATGATGACATACCCGGATATGACGACATTCCGGGATATGACGATATACCAGGATATGATGGCATTCCCGGATATGACGACTTTCACAGATATGACGACATCTCGGATATGACAAAATTACAGGATGTGACGAAATTCCCGGATATGACGACATACCCGAATATGACGACATACCGGCATATGATGATATTCCCGGATATGACGACATACCCGGATATGACATCCTCGGATATCACGACATACCCGGATATGACGACTTTCCCAGATATGACTACATCTCGGATATGACATCATAGCCGGATATGGCTACTTTCCGGGATATAACGACTTTCCCAGATATGACTATCTTCCCGGATATGACGACATTCCCAGATATGATGACATACCGGGATATGACGACATTCCTGTATATGACGACATACCCAGATATTGTCATCCTGAATAGGACGGCATACCGAGATAGGGCGACATTTCCGTATATGGCGACATTCCCAGATATGACTAAATTCCAGGATATGACGACATTCCTGGATATTACGACATTCCTGGATTTGAAGCCATTCCCAGAGATGGCGACATTCCCGGATATGACGACATACTTGGATATGACGACATTCCCGGAAATGACGACATTCCCATATATGACGATATACCCAGATATGACAACATTCCCGGATATGACATCATACCCGGATATGACTACTTTCCGTGATATTACGACTTTCCCAGATATGACGATCTTCCCGGATATGTCGACGTACCCGGATATGACGACATTCCCGGATACGAAGCCATTCCCGGGGATGGCGACATTCCCGGATATGTGGATATACCCGGATACGGCGACATACCCAGATATGGTGACATTCCCGGGTATGGCGACATTCCTGGATATGAAGACATTCTCGGATATGACGACATTCCTGGATATCACGACACCCGGATATGAAGACATTCCTCAATATGATGACATACCCGGATATGCCGACATTCCCGGATATGATGACATATCCGGATATGACGACATTCTGGGATATGACGTTATACCTGGATATGATGACATTCCCGGATATGACGACTTTCACAGATATGACGACATCTCGGATATGACAAAATTACAGGATATGACGAAATTCCCGGATATGCTGACATACCCGAATATGACGACATACCCGCATATGATGGACTTCCCGGATATGACGACATGCCCGGATATGACGACATTCTCGGATATGACGACATACCCGGGTATGACGACATAACCGGATATGACGACAGACCCAGATATGACGACATACCCGTATATGACAATATGCCCGGATATGTCGACAAACCCGGATATGACGACATTCCCAGATATGCCGACAAACCCGGATATGACGACATTCCCAGATATGCCGACTTACCCAGATATGACAACATTCCCAGATATGCCGACATACCCGGATATGACGACATTCCCGGATATGACAACATTCCCGGATATGACGACATACCCGGATATGACAACATACCCGGATATGACGACATACCCGGATATGACAAAATTCCCAGATATGTCGACATACCCGGATATGACGACATTCCCGGATATGACGACATTCCCGGATATGTCAACATTCCCGTATATGACATCATAGGCGGAAATGGCTACTTTCTGGGATATAACGACTTTCCCAGATATGACTATCTTCCCGGATATGACGACATACCCGGATATGAAGACATTCCCAGATATGATGACATACCGGGATATGACGACATTCCTGTATATGACGACATACCCAGATATTGTCCTCCTGAATAGGACGACATACCCAGATATGGCGACATTCCCGGATATGGCGACATTCCCAGCTATGACTAAATTCCAGGATATGACGACATTCCTGGATATGACGACATTCCCGGATATGAAGCCATTCCCAGGGCGACATTCCCGGATATGTGCATACCCGGATATGGCGACATTCCCGGATATGGCGACATTCCTGGATATGAAGACATTCTCGGATATGACGACATTCCTGGATATCACGACATACCCGGATATGCAGACATTCCCCGATATGATGAAATACCCAGATGTGTCGACATTCTGGGATATGACGATATACCTGGATATGATGACATTCCCGGATTTGACGACGTTCACAGATATGACGACACCTCGGATATGACAAAATTACAGGATATGACGAAATTGCCGGATATGACGACATACCCGAATATGACGACATACCCGCATATGATGATCTTCCCGGACATGATGACATAACCGGATATGACGACAGACCCAGATATGACGACATACCCGGATATGACTATACTCCCGGATATGTCGGTATACCCAGATATGACGACATTCCCAGATATGCCGACATACACGGATATGATGACATTCCCAGATATGACAACATTCCCGGATATGACATCATACCCGGATATGACAACATTCCGGGATATAACGACTTTCCCACATATGACGATCTTCCCGGATATGAAGCCATTCCCGGAGATGGCGACATATCCAGATATGTGGACATACCCGGATATGGCGACATACCCAGATATGGCGACATTCCCAGGTATGGCGACATTCCCGGATATAACAACATTCCTGGATATGACGACATACCCGGATATGAAGACATTCCCAGATATGATGGCATACCGGGATATGACGACATTCCCGGATGTGACGACATAACCGTATATTGTTATCCTGAATACGACATACTCAGATATGGCGACATTCCCGGATATGGCGACTTACCCGGATATGAAGTCATACCCAGATATGATGGCATACCGGGATATGACGACATTCCCGGATATGATGACATACCCGGATATTGTTATCCTGAATATGACGACATACCCAGATATGGCGACGTTCCCGGATATGGCGACACACCCGGATATGACGACAATCCCGGAATTGACGAAATTCCCGGAAATGACGACATACCCGGATATGAAAACATTTCCGGATATGACGACATTCCCGGATATGACGATATACCCGGATATGACGACATTCCCGGATATGACGACTTTCCCAGATATGAGAACATCTCGGATATGACAACATTACAGGATTGACAAAATTCCCGGATATGACGCCATACCCGGATATGACGACATACCCGGATATGACAAAATTCCCGGATATGACGACATACCCGGATATGACGACATTCCCAGATATGCCGACAAACCCGGATATGACGACATTCCCAGATATGCCGACATTCCCGGAAATGACGACATTCCCGGAAATGACGACATACCCGGATATGAAAACATTTCCGGATATGACGACATTCCCGGATATGACGATATACCCGGATATGACGACATTCCCGGATATGACGAATTTCCCAGATATGAGAACATCTCGGATATGACAACATTACAGGATTGACAAAATTCCCGGATATGACGCCATACCCGGATATGACGACATACCCGGATATGACAAAATTCCCGGATATGACGACATACCCGGATATGACGACATTCCCAGATATGCCGACAAACCCGGATATGACGACATTCCCAGATATGCCGACATACCCAGATGTGACAACATTCCCAGATATGCCGACAGACCCGGATATGACGACATTCCCGGATATGACAACATTCCCGGATATGAAAACATACCCGGATATGACAACATTCTCGGAGATGACGACATACCCGGATATGACGACATAACCGGATATGACGACAGACCCATGTATGACGACACACCCGGATATGATGACATAACCGGATATGACGACATTCCGGGATATGACGATATACCAGGATATGATGGCATTCCCGGATATGACGACTTTCACAGATATGACGACATCTCGGATATGACAAAATTACAGGATGTGACGAAATTCCCGGATATGACGACATACCCGTAAATGACGACATACCCGCATATGATGATATTCCCAGATATGACGACATACCCGGATATGACGACCTCGGATATCACGACATACCCTGATATGACGACTTTCCCAGATAGGACAACATCTCGGATATGACATCATAGCCGGATATGGCTACTTTCCGGGATATAACGACTTTCCCAGATATGACTATCTTCCCGGATATGACGACATTCCCAGATATGATGACATACTGGGATATGACGACATTCCTGTATATGACGACATACCCAGATATTGTCATCCTGAATAGGACGGCATACCCAGATATGGCGACATTCCCGTATATGGCGACATTCCCAGATATGACTAAATTCCAGGATATGACGACATTCCTGGATATGACGACATTCCCGGATTTGAAGCCGTTCCCAGATGGCGACATTCCCGGATGTGTGGACTTACCCGGATATGGCGACATTCCCGGATATGGCGACATTCCTGGATATGAAGACATTCTCGGATATGACGACATTCCTGGATATCACGACATACCCGGATATGAAGACATTCCCCGATATGATGAAATACCCAGATATGCCGACATTCCCGGATATGATGGCATACCTGGATATGACGACATTCTGGGATATGACGATATACCTTGATATGATGGCATTCCCGGATATGACGACTTTCACAGATATGACGACATCTCGGATATGACAAAATTACAGGATATGACGAAATTCCCAGATATGACGACATACCCGAATATGACGACATACCCGCATATGATGATATTCCCGGATATGACGACATACCCGGATATGACGAAATTCTCGGATATGACGACATACCCGGATATGACGACATTCCCGGATATGACAACATTCCCGGATATGACATCATACCCGGATACGATTACATTCTGGGATATAACGACTTTCCCAGATATGACGATCTTTCCGGATATGACGACATACCCGGATATGACGACATTCCCGGAAATGACGACATTCCCATATATGACGATATACCCAGATATGACAACATTCCCGGATATGCCATCATACCCGGATATGACTACTTTCCGTGATATAACGACTTTCCCAGATATGACGATCTTCCCGGATATGTCCACGTACCCGGATATGACGACATTCCCGGATACGAAGCCATTCCCGGGGATGGCGACATTCCCGGATATGTGGATATACCCGGATATGGCGACATACCCAGATATGGTGACATTCCCGGGTATGGCGACACTCCCGGATATAACGACATTCCTGGATATGACGACATACCCGGATATGAAGACAATCCCAGATATGATGACATACCGGGATATGACGACATTCCCGGATATCATGACATTCCCGGATATAACGACATACCCGGATATTGTCATCCTGAATAGGACGAAATACCCAGATATGGCGACATTACCGGATATGGCGACATTCCCAGATATGACTAAATTCCAGGATATGACGACAATCCTGGATATGACGACATTCCCGGATATGAAGCCTTTCCCGGAGATGGCGACATTCCCGGATATGTGGACATACCCGGATATGGCGACATTCCCAGATATGGCGACATTCCTGGATATGAAGACATTCTCGGATATGACGACATTCCTGGATATCACGACATACCCGGATATGAAGACATTCCTCAATATGATGACATACCCGGATATGCCGACATTCCCGGATATGATGACATATCCGGATATGACGACATTCTGGGATATGACGATTTACCTGGATATGATGACATTCCCGGATATGACGACTTTCACAGATATGACGACATCTCGGTTATGACAAAATTACAGGATATGACGAAATTCCCGGATATGCTGACATACCCGAATATGACGACACACCCGCATATGATGGACTTCCCGGATATGACGACATGCCTGGATATGACGACATTCTCGGATATGACGACATACCCGGGTATGACGACATAACCGGATATGACGACAGACCCAGACCCAGACATACCCGGATATGACAATATTCCCGGATATGTCGACATACCCGGATATGACGACATTCCCGGATATGACGACATTACCGGATATGTCAACATTCCCGGATATGACATCATAGCCGGAAATGGCTACTTTCTGGGATATAACGACTTTCCCAGATATGACTATCTTCCCGGATATGACGACATACCCGGATATGAAGACATTCCCAGATATGATGACATACCGGGATATGACGACATTCCTGTATATGACGACATACCCAGATATTGTCCTCCTGAATAGGACGACATACCCACATATGGCGACATTCCCGGAGTTGGCGACATTCCCAGATATGACTAAATTCCAGGATATGACGACATTCCTGGATATGACGACATTCCCGGATATGAAGCCATTCCCAGAGATGGCGACATTCCAGGATATGTGACCATACCCGGATATGGCGACATTCCCGGATATGGCGACATTCCTCGATATGAAGACATTCTCGGATATGATGACATTCCTGGATATCACGACATACCCGGATATGAAGACATTCCCCGATATGATGAAATACCCAGATGTGTCGACATTCTGGGATATGACGATATACCTCCATATGATAACATTCCCGGATATGACGACTTTCACAGATATGACGACACCTCGGATATGACAAAATTACAGGATATGACGAAATTCCCGGATATGACGACATACCCGAATATGACGACATACCCGCATATGATGATCTTCCCGGACATGATGACATAACCGGATATGCCGACAGACCCAGATATGTCGGTATAACCAGATATGACGACATTCCCAGATATGCCGACATACACGGATATGATGACATTCACAGATATGACAACATTCCCGGATATGACATCATACCCGGATATGACAATTTTCCGGGATATAACGACTTTCCCAGATATGACGATCTTCCAGGATATGAAGCCATTCCCGGAGATGGCGACATATCCAGATATGTGGACATACCCGGATATGGCGACATACCCAGATATGGCGACATTCCCAGGTATGGCGACATTCCCGGATATAATAACATTCTTGGATATGACGACATACCCGGATATGAAAACATTCCCAGATATGATGGCATACCGGGATATGACGACATTCCCGGATATGACGACATAACCGTATATTGTTATCCTGAATACGACGACATAATCAGATATGGCGACATTCCCGGATATGTCGACATTCCCGGATATGATGACATACCCGGAAATTGTTATCCTGAATATGACGACATACCCAGATATGGCGACGTTCCCGGATATGGCGATATACCCGGATATGACGACATTCCCGGATATGGCGACTTTCCCAGATATGAGAACATCTCGGATATGACAACATTACAGGATTGACAAAATTCCCGGATATGACGACATACCCGGATATGACGACATACCCGGATATGACAAAATTCCCGGATATGACGACATACCCGGATATGACGACATTCCCAGATATGCCGACAACCCCGGATATGACGACATTCCCAGATATGCCGACATACCCAGATATGACAACATTCCCAGATATGCCGACATACCCGAATATGACGACATTCCCGGATATGACAACATTCCCGGATATGAAAACATACCCGGATATGACAACATTCTCGGAGATGACGACATACCCGGATATGACAACATAACCGGATGTGACGACAGACCCATATATGACGACACCCGGATATGATGACATACCCGGATATGACGACATTCCGGGATATGACGATATACCTGGATATGATGGCTTTCCCAGATATGACGACATCCTCGGATATCACGAAATACCCGGATATGTCGACTTTCCCAGATATGACAACATCTCGGATATGACAACATTACAGGATTGACAAAATTCTCGGACATGACGACATACCCGGATATGACGACATACCCGGATATGACAAAATTCCCGGATATGACGACATACCCGATTATGACGACATTCCCAGATATGCCGACAAACCCGGATATGACGACATTCCCAGATATGACAACATTCCCGGATATGACATCATAGCCGGATATGGCTACTTTCCGGGATATAACGACTTTCCCAGATATGGCTATATTCCCGGATATGACGACATTCCCAGATATGATGACATACCGGGATATGACGACATTCCTGTATATGACGACATATCCAGATATTGTCATCCTGAATAGGACGGCATACCCAGATATGGCGACATTCCCGTATATGGCGACATTCCCAGATATGACTAAATTCCAGGATATGACGACATTCCTGGATATGACGACATTCCCGGATTTGAAGCCATTCCCAGAGATGGCGACATTCCCGGATATGTGGACTTACCCGGATATGGCGACATTCCCGGATATGGCGACATTCCTGGATATGAAGACATTCTCGGATATGACGACATTCCTGGATATCGCGACATACCCGGATATGAAGACATTCCCCGATATGATGCAATACCCAGATATGCCGACATTCCCGGATATGATGGCATACCCGGATATGACGACTTTCACAAATATGACGACATCTCGGATATGACAAAATTACAGGATGTGACGAAATTCCCGGATATGACGACATACCCGAATATGACGACATACCCGCATATGATGATATTCCCGGATATGACGACATACCCGGATATGACGACATCCTCGGATATCACGACATACCCGGATATGACGACTTTCCCAGATATGACAACATCTCGGATATGACAACATTACAGGATTGACAAAATTCCCGGATATGACGACATACCCGGATATGACGACATAACCGGATATGACAAAATTCCCGGATATGACGACATACCCGATTATGACGACATTCCCAGATATGCCGACAAACCCGGATATGACGACATTCCCAGATATGACAACATTCCCGGATATTACATCATAGCCGGATATGGCTACTTTCCGGGATATAACGACTTTCCCAGATATGACTATCTTCCCGGATATGACAACATTCCCAGATATGATGACATACCGGGATATGACGGCATTCCTGTATATGACGACATACCCAGATATTGTCATCCTGAATAGGACGGCATACACAGATATGACGACATTCCCGTATATGGCGACTCCCAGATATGACTAAATTCCAGGATATGACGACATTCCTGGATATGACGACATTCCCGGATTTGAAGCCATTCCCAGAGATGGCGACATTCCCGGATATGAGGACTTACCCGGATATGGCGACATTCCCGGATATGGCGACATTCCTGGATATGAAGACATTCTCGGATATGACGACATTCCTGGATATCACGACATACCCGGATATGAAGACATTCCCCGATATGATGAAATACCCAGATATGCCGACATTCCCGGATATGATGGCATACCCGGATATGACGACATTCTGGGATATGACGATATACCTTGATATGATGGCATTCCCGGATATGACGACTTTCACAGATATGACGACATCTCGGATATGACAAAATTACAGGATATGACGAAATTCCCAGATATGACGACATACCCGAATATGACGACATACCCGCATATGATGATATTCCCGGATATGACGACATACCCGGATATAACGAAATTCTCGGATATGACGACATACCCGGATATGACGACATTCCCGGATATGACAACATTCCCGGATATGACATCATACCCGGATACGACTACATTCTGGGATATAACGACTTTCCCAGATATGACGATCTTCCCGGATATGACGACATACCCGGATATGACGACATTCCTCAATATGATGACATACCCGGATATGCCGACATTCCCGGATATGATGACATATCCGGATATGACGACATTCTGGGATATGACGATATACCTGGATATGATGACATTCCCGGATATGACGACTTTCACAGATATGACGACATCTCGGATATGACAAAATTACAGGATATGACGAAATTCCCGGATATGCTGACATACCCGAATATGACGACATACCCGCATATGATGGACTTCCCGGATAAGACGACATGCCCGGATATGACGACATTCTCGGATATGACGACATACCCGGGTATGACGACATAACCGGATATGACGACAGACCCAGATATGACGACATACCCGTATATGACAATATTCCCGGATATGTCAACATACCCGGATATGACGACATTCCCAGATATGCCGACATACCCGGATATGACGACATTCCCGGATATGACAACATTCCCGGATATCACGACATACTCGGATATGACGACATTCCCGGAAATGACGACATTCCCATATATGACGATATACCCAGATATGACAACCTCTCGGATATGACAACATTACAGGATTGACGAAATTCCCGGATATGACGACAAACCTGCATATGATGATCTTCCCGGATATGACGACATACCCGGATTTGACAACATCACCGGATATGACAACATTCCTGGATATGACGACATACCCGGATATGGCGACATACCCGGATATGGCGACATACCCAGATATAGTGACATTTCCGGATATGGCGACATTCCCAGATATGGCCACATTCACGGATATGTCGATATACCCGGATATGACGACATTCCCGGATATGACAACTTTCCCAGATATGTCAACATCTCGGATATGACAACATTACAGGATTGACGAAATTCCCGGATATGACGACATACCCGGATATGACAAAATTCCCGGATATGACGACATACCCGGATATGACGACATTCCCAGATATGCCGACATACCCGGATATGACGACATTCCCGGATATGACAACATCCCCGGATATAACAACATACCCGGATATGACAACATTCCCGGATATAACGACTTGTCAGACATACCACTATGCCACCGTGCCGTCCTTGATTCCATATTTACTGACCGGAGCAGACATCTATACCATATGCGGTAACCGTCAAATGACAAAGAGTACCCCGAGAATGTTTTGGATCTAAATAAGTATGAGTTGGCCCATGGATTTTTCTCACGAGGGAGGTGAGCTGGCCACACAAAAACGGGCAGCTAACAAATGGTGTGCAAACCCCACACATGGGTGTGGAGCTCAAAGCTGCACAGCACGGCTAGTGTCGAAAAACCATCTAGCAAGCTGTCAGAATGCATAGGAGGGAAGTACAGATGCTGGTTTAAACCGAAGATAGACACAAAAACTGGAGTAACTCAGCGAGTCAAGTAGCATCTCCGGAGAGAAAGAATAGGTGACGTTTCGGGTCGAGATCTTCCATAAATGTCACCTATTCCTTTTCTCCAGTGAATCGGCCTGACCTGCTGAGTTACTCCAGCATTTAATGTGTGCAAGTCTGTGCAGTGGTCGGTTCAGTGGTGTTGGGAACCTGGATGACTGCAGTATGGGTCCTTGCTGCTGATCTGGAAGCACAGGGCTCAGGTCTGCAGAATCATACAACAGGGCCGTTTGCAGGGCATTTCATTGCCCGGCGTGGTTTAAAATCGGATGGCGGGTGCTTCAACATCGGGAGCCTCGATCGCCTTCATGCAGCAGATTGTTTTTAAGCCGCGCCAGGTGATGAAAGGCCCCACGAATCAGCAAATTCAGCCCTGAGAAAACGTCTGATACCCGCTTGAATCTTTCAAAAGCTACAATGTGATAAATAACACTTAAGCAAATAAATCTGAAGCAAATAAAGGCTGACAGAACAACCGACATTGGAGGGGGAAAGAGAGATATAGATGGGGAAAAAATACTAAATAACGTGAGTGACCTGAATGAAGGACTTACCTGCAAGCGAGCCAGGAAACCCGTTCGAACCGTTTAAATCGTTGCCATCCACCAATACATCCAATTAGTTCAAATGGTAACTGTACCCGCATCAGACAGCTTTAAGAGTTTCTCCGTGAATACCTTCAGTAATACTTGAAGGTCAAAACACAATTGGTAACACATCGTGTTAATACGATGTTATTAGAGACAATTAACAAGCGCTTAACAGTGACATCCCCACTGTCTCGTGGAAAGCAGAGATTTTATTAGATTTTATTCACCGAATTTCAAAATCCAAATTACAAAACATCGGGGGGTATTCCCCCCACCTCTCAAAACATGGGGGCTGTGCCCCAAACCCCACAGGATTTCCTCCCATTCTCTCTCCCACCCTTCCCTTTCAGATCTGCGAAGCACATGCCACTAGCTGCACTAGTGCTGCAGCCAATTCACATGCCATTCCCACTGCAAGCATCAGCTGCATCAAGAGGACAGGCCTCCAGTGTAAGTGAACGGGCAACTAGACAAAGGCACAGTGAGAAGCCGGGATGGATGGCTGATTGAAGCCAATGCACAACAAGGAGGGAGGGTCAGCCAAATGTATTTGGTTTTGTGATTGGCAAGAGGGATGGTCTATTTTACTTCGGAGTCACGTGAGTGACTACGTGAAGAACCCGCTCAGCGCGCATGCGCGGCATTAACGCCAGCAGTGCAACAGCGGCTGCAACGGGACGTAGGCGCTCCCGCTACAGAATGAAACGGACCGTCAGGTGAGTACCCTGAGGTCGGGTTTCGATTACAGGGGAGCCTTTTCTGCTTGTGTTTTACAGGCAGAGAAAATGGCTCTGGAACAAAACTGTCCCCCGTTCGAGACAGGTGTTTTCCCGAATTCGGACGGGACATCTCTCCACCCGGAGAGAGAGCCGCCTGAGCCGCTGGAGCGGCTCTCGGCGCAGGTGCCTGCGAGACGCGCTGCTTGAGGGGCGCTCTCGCTTGTACAAGGCGCAAAAGCTCTAGAAGAACCTGTCCCCCGCTCGACTCCAGCGGAGGAGCGTTCCATTGCAGGAGGGGCAGCAACAGGCAGTAGGAATTACCGGGCGCTCCGCCATCCGGTGTTCCGCTATTCCCCGACACTGTGCCGAGCCCAGCCCTCTAGTTTCTGAGCAGCGGGCTGGATGCATAGCCAGCCGAAGAGGCATCCGGCCGGTAGCTTCCGATTTATCGGAGGGGACGGCTCTCCACCCGCATGGGATAGAGACAGCCGCCTGAGCCGCTGGAGCGGCAGGTGGCAGGACCGCTCATAGAGCGCTCCACCATCCCCGACACCGAGCCAAGCCCAGTCCCGCTAAACGCCTGAACAGCGGACTGGGGAAAAATCCACCAGGAAAACCAACCGGCCGGTGTTTCCCAATTCGTCGGACGGGGACATGTCTCCACCTAAACGGTGGAGAGACAGCCGCCTGAGCTGCATCCAACGGCTCTTGGAGCAGCTCCAGCGGGATGCGCAGAAAGAGCGCTCTCGCGGAGGGAGATCAGGCACCCCCTCCACAGTGTCTTGTGCACTGCCCTCTGCTCCCTCATTACTGGAGGCTAGCATTGGTGACCAGGGCTGGGCTGGTCTGGAACAGGGGCTGGCGGACGAGATCGGGAGTATGCAAGGGGTGCAGGAGCAGGAAGAGCTGCTGGGTGTGATGGACCGCTATGTAGCAACCCCACGTGCTGGAAGACTGCTGGAACCGAAACACGGCCAGCATAAATCATATTTCGAATAAGCCCTTGCAGGAAGGGGCTTTCTGAGGCACTAGATCTTTACACAGCACCAGAGAACTGTGAGGCCTCAGAGTGCTGACTGTGAACAGCCAAATCTGGGGGCACGTGGGGTCACACATTCGTAACCATGAACTCAAGCTACAGCGGATCCTAAGGCTCCTGACGTTGGCCATCACAGCGTTTGCTCGTTCTGTGGACAGCACGGAGATGGAAACCTGCCAGCAGGATGTACTGGCATTGATGTGCAACACTCAGTTTGAAACTTCCGGCGGGAAATCATAAGACCTGCCCTCAATCCCAAATTCGCTGGGTTATGCAAAGCCCCAGCTGCAGAGACGGACGATCTGTTATTCGGGAAGGACCTCACCAAAAAGGTAAGGGACATGGAAGAGGCATCGAAAACTTTCAGCCTCACGAGGGCAGGCCCCGGGACGAGCAAACCAAGACCTACAATACCCAAGCGGCAGCATCCCACGGCATCCACCAGTCGACGTCCTCAATATGGGACTGGTGAAAGCTCGGGGACCGCATTTATCCCCAAAGATATTTTTTAGATCAGGGCCCAGAGCAGACCCCATGGAAAATGCGCCACCCCCCAACATCGCCAGCACGTCAGACAAGCAAAGCCTTCAAGAACATGAGAAAACAGAAGAAACCCCAATAACCATGGAGGTAGGTGGATCTGGTTCCTGCCAGCATATAGAGTAAGGGTTCTTTACTAACAGGAGGGAGATTACACTTGTTCAAAGAAGCATGGGATACTGTCACGAGTGACAACTATATACTCAACAGCATTAGTGGATATAAAATACAATTCATGTCAGAAGAATCGCCGCCAGTTCAACATTGGGCCCAAAGGGTATTTTCTCCCTCCGTCAAAGAGAAACGTGAGGAACAAGCTGAACTGGTGAGACTTATCACAAAGGGACATCGTAAAGACCAAACATGAACCTTTGGGATTTGTATCGAATATATTCACTAAAACCAAAAAAGATGGTAGATGTCGCATCATCATTGACTTAACATCACTAAATAAGTTTGTTAAGTATATACATTTCAAAATGGAGACATTTGTTACTGCCAAACAACTGATTTCCAAAGGATACTTCATGGCAAGCATTGATCTCAAAGATGCTTACTATCTAGTACCCATACACAAGGATCATCGCAGATACCTAAAATTTATCTGGATGGGACAGCAATGGCAGTACAAAGCATTGCCCAATGGTCTAACTTCAGCCCCAAGATTATTCACCAAAATATTGAAACCAGCCATGGCAATACTAAGGAAACAAAAACATATTGTCATGGCATATCTGGATGATATTCTGATAGTAGGGGAAACAATGGAATTGGCTGTGGCAGCAGTATCAGCTACAAAACAGCTCCTCGAAACTCTGGGGTTCGTCCTACATCCAGATAAATCTAAGTTGAAGCCATCCACTATCATGGACTACCTGGGCTTCACAATTAACTCAGTCCATATGACTGTTACCTTGCCAAAGGCAAAAATGGTTGAATTAGCACAATCATGCAACAATTTAATGGTCAACGAGCGAGCAACTATTCGACAAGTAGCAAGAGTAATTGGGGAAATGGTAGCAGCATTTCCGGCTACACAATTCGGACCTTTGCACTATCAAAATTTACAGAGAGCAAAGATGCAGGCACTAAAACGACATACAGGTCACTATGATCGTGTCATGAAATTACCCACTGAAGCAATATCAGAGCTACAGTGGTGGGCAGAAAACGTTAGGCATAGTTTCAGCCCTATCATCATCACTAACCCTACTTTAGTTATTCAAACAGATGCCAGTGCTCAGGCTGGGGAGCGACTAACTCCATACCCAGCACAGGTGGTAGATGGACTAACCTAGAGTCATCATTACTACTTACACTGGGCATTAACTATCTAGAGATGTTGGGCGCCTTTTATGGTTTAAAAGCATATGTATCTAATATGCAGCACTTGCATGTTCGGTTACAAATTGATAATACTATGGTGGTGACTTATATTAACCATATGGGCTGCATAAAATCGTTATCATGCGACAAATTGGTCAACATGATTTGGCAAGGGTGTGTCGAAAGACATATTTGGCCATCAGCTACTTACCTACCAGGTAAGTTAAACACCCATGCCATGAGAAAATTAAACTCCTGGGTTGCATGTTTTGAACAGACCTTACCTGGAACTAGGATTGTCCGAACAAACCATCACCACCATGTCGGCATCCCTTCGAACATCCAACAAGAGGCAGTACTTAACCAGCATCAAAAATGGGAGAAGTACTGCCAGGAAACAGGGACAACGTACGCAACAACCAGCGCCAAGACAACAGGCGATGGGATCCCATCCACTGGTGGTAAAACTGATGAAGGGCATTTACAATATCAAGCCCCCTAAGCCCAGGTATACCCATATTTGGGATATCAGTGTGGTCCTGACATACCTCAGGGAATGGCCACCAGCCAGATCCCTCGGCCTCGAGCAAGCTACACTAAAGACGCTCATGTTGATGGCACTTGTATCCGCTCAGAGGGTCCAGTCACTACACAAGTTGAGGCTGGACAACATGGTGACCACCCCAGATCAGATCACATTCATCATACAGTGTCTGGCGAAACAAAGCAGGCCAGGAACAGCTAATCCAGTAGTGGTATTCCGGGCCCACCCACCAGAGCCACGGTTGTGTGTTGTGACCCATCTACAACATTACATAGACACAACCCACAATATCAGAGGGAGTGAAAAAGCCTTATGGGTCAGCCACAAGAAACCTCATGGCCGGGTAACGAGCCAAACCATTTCAAGATGGCTCAAACAGGTACTGAAGGCTGCCGGAGTAGATACTAATACATTTAAATCTCATTCCACTAGGGCAGCATCTACATCAACGGCCGAGAGAATGGACGTACCGGTTGACCATATTCTGAATACAGCAGGATGGTCGAGGGAAACGACATTCAGAACTTTTATAACAAGCCATTGACGAAACCTGATTTATTTGCAGAGAAAATATTACGCTGCAAATATTTAATTTAAGCCCGGAGGAGCAATTTATTTTGTTATTGTTAAAAAAAAACCTTTTTTGTTTCTCGAAAAACAGATTCAGTGGTTGATTACGATAACACTTCCTCCCTCAAGAACTTCGGCAGTGAGTGAAATAAAACTGTTACACGGTTTGAAAGCACAGAGCTTTGAAGTCTTCACGTAGTCACTCACGTGACTTCGAAGTAAAATAGTAAGATTAAACGAGAACTTACCAGTTTGAAGTTTGATCTGTATTTTATGAGGAGTTACGATGAGGGATTACGTGCCCTCCGCTCCCACCCTCATTGTATGGATCAAACTAATAACTGATGTCTCCTTTTCTTTTCTATGTTTACTTCAAATAACTGTGTCTATCTGTGATTCCACACCGCTGCTTGGAAGTAGAGCGCATGCGCGCTGAGCGGGTTCTTCACGTAATCCCTCATCGTAACTCCTCATAAAATACACATCAAACTTCAAACTGGTAAATTCTCGTTTAATCTTACTATTATAGTGTATTGGCAGGAAGGACAGCCAATTCTGATCGACAGGATGGCCGATTAAGTCAGACTTGGCCGCGGAAGGACGATGAACAACTTCTAATCTACTAAAACCTACACATGGAATTTTAAATATGCATTAGAAGCTCCTAGTGCTGTGGAAGAGTTTCAGTGAATGCCAAAATCCACCAGGTACTCACTGGTTTCTGACACTCTGAAAAGACAATTGAGCAGAAATATTGACAAAGGGTTTAGAGGACTGTGGGCCAAATGATCCCAGATTGCCATCTTGCTTGGCAATGCCATAAGTGATAGGAGAAGAATTAGGCCATTCGGCCCATCTACTCCGCCATTCAATCATGGCTGATCAATCTCTCCCTCCTAACCCCATTCTCCTGCCTTCTCCCCATAACCCCAGACACCCGGACTGCTCACGGGCAGCCATGACCTGCGGAGGCAGAGGGCTCCAGGAGGAAGAGCGAGAGTGCACGAGGATGGGACGGTCAGGGGCTCACCTGAGTGCTCTCCAGCGCGCCCAGTTTCCCGGGACGAGACCAGATACATTTGGATGACATCAAGAGCCCAACACCAGCAGAGGCAGAAAGGTTGCACTGAAGCAAGCAACATTCAAGGTATGCAGTCGCCTCAGTCCGTTCACTGCGCTCAGTCTGCCTGGACCTACCTGATCTCCCGGTTGACAAACACTTTAATTCCCTTTCCCATTCCCACACTTAACCTTTATGTCCTCAGAGTGAGGCCAAACACAAATTGGAGGAACATCTCATATGTTGCTTGGGCAACTTAAAACCCAATGGTATGAATATTGATTTCTATAAGTTGATGTAAACCTTGCATTCCCTCTCTCTCCATTCCTCCCCCACCCAAGTTATACCAGCTTCAGTTAACTTGATGAGTCTCATTGTCTGTAGTCTTTCTCACCCAACAAACAGCTAACAACAGCCTGTTTCTTTTATCATTATTAATTTTTTGCATATCTTTCATTCATTTGTTCTACATCTCTCTCCATCATTGTCTCTATCTCTCATTTCCCTTTCCCCTGATTCCCAGTCTGAAGAAGAGTCTCGACCCAAAACGTCATCTATTTATTTTCTCCAGAGTTGCTGTCTGACCCGCTGAGTTACTCCAGCATTTTGTGTCTATCTTCGGAGTAAACCAGCATCTGCAGTTCCTTCCATACATTAACCGTTGCTTTTTACCACAAATCAAATTTTGGTTCCAATGGACCACTCACCTTTTACCTTTTGACCAACCTGCCAAATGGGGCCTTGCCAAAAACCTCACTGAAAACTATAGTCTCCATGAAACATGCTGGCCTTATCAATCTTTGTCACCAACTCAAACAATGTAACCATCAGTCAGACAGAGCCTTCCTGCAAGAACTCCATCTTGACGACCTCTCCTTAACTCAACTTTTAGACAATAGGTGCAGGAGTAGACCATTCGAGCCAGCACCGCCATTCAATATGATCATGGCTGATCATCCACAATCAGTACCCCGTTGCTGTCTTCTTATCATATCCACTGACTCCGCTATCTTTAAGAGCTCTGTCTAACTCTCTTGAAAGTATCCAGAGAATTGGCATCCATTAGCAAGAATGTCCTTCCTCAAATTTGGAGACCAAAACTGCACACAGTACACCAGGTGTGGTCTCACTAGGGCCCCGTACAACTGTAGAAGAAACGATTTGCTCCTATTCCCAACTCCTCTTGTTATGAAGGCCAAGTGCCATTAGCTTTCTTCACTGCCTGTTGAACCTGCATGCTTACTCTCAGTTCTAAAAACCATTCACTTCTAAATTAATTTCATACCATTTAGAATCTATTCCAATAATTTGTCCTCCACAGGTTAAGCAAACTGGCCTGTAATTATTTGGGCTCTCCCATGCTCCCTTTTTAAACAACCGTATGTTAGTAATCTAATCCTCCTGTATTACTCCTGCAGTGAGGAAGAATCAAAATATCACGGTCTGAGCATCTATAATTTCTTCCCTGGCTCCCTTCAACTTCCTGGGATACATTTCATCCGAGCCTGGTTAGTTACCCATTGACCAAAATGACCGACCCTTGATGCCTCCCCTTATTCTCTGCACATCCCACACAATATTTCACATTTGTTTACTGTAACAATATTATCCCCCTCGTATGGATAGCTACAACTAATCACGATTCACCTCCGGGGAATTGAAATCCAATAACATTGTCCTGCACATTTACACTTGCTGGAACTTTGCTTATGAACTTGTTCTCTCTCACACCCTATTTGGGGTCAACAGTGCACTCACAAGTCAGCAATTGCCCATTTTCATCTCACATTCGACATTGACGACTTTTTAACATATCATCCCGTCTGAAGATAGTCGCAAATGCTGAAATAAGCTCAGCGGGACAGGCAGCATCTCTAGAGAGAAGGAATGGGTGACGTTTCGGGTCAAGACCCTTCTTCGATCTAAACCAGCAGCTGCAGTTCCTTCCTACACATATCATCTTCACACTGTGTTTTTGATTTTATGTTTTTTGGATTGAATTCTGTTTTTAATTCGTGTCTCTGTGATGTCTTTATTACTTATTTTATTCTGATTATATGTTTGTATTCCTATTTATCTATGTAAGGTGTCCTTGAGATGTCTGAAAGGCGCCCATTAACTAAAATGTATTATTATTATTATTATCTATTTCACAGTTTACAGTGTTTCATTAACTAGTAATGTTATCCCTCAGTCTCCCTTGTCCATAATGAGCAGCTCAGAACAAAATCAGAGTGAAAGCAAGTCATCCTCCAAAATAGAACAGCACAGGAACAGGACCTTCGGCCCAATGTCTGTGTCGAACATGATGCCAAGTTAAACTAATCTCTATCTGCATTTCACGACTTTCACAAATATGACGACATCTCGGATATGACAAAATTACAGGATGAGACGAAATTCCCGGATATGACGACATACCCGAATATGACGACATACCCGCATATGATGATATTCCCGGATATGACGACATACCCGGATATGACGACATCCTCGGATATCACGGCATACCCGGATATGACGACTTTCCCAGATATGACAACATCTCGGATATGACAACATTACAGGATTGACAAAATTCCCGGATATGACGTCATACCCGGATATGACGACATACCCGGATATGACAAAATTCCCGGATATGACGACATACCCGATTATGACGACATTCCCAGATATGCCGACAAACCCGGAAATGACGACATTCCCAGATATGACAACATTCCCGGATATGACATCATAGCCGGATATGGCTACTTTCCGGGATATAACGACTTTCCCAGATATGACTATCTTCCCGGATATGACGACATTCACAGATATGATGACATACTGGGATATGATGACATTCCTGTATATGACGACATACCCAGATATTGTCATCCTGAATAGGACGGCATACCCAGATATGGCGACATTCCCGTATATGGCGACATTCCCAGATATGACTACATTCCAGGATATGACATTCCTGGATATGACGACATTCCCGGATTTGAAGCCATTCCCAGAGATGGCGACATTCCCGGATATGTGGACTTACCCGGATATGGCGACATTCCCGGATATGGCGACATTCCTGGATATGAAGACATTCTCAGATATGACGACATTCCGGGATATCACGACATACCCGGATATGAAGACATTCCCCGATATGATGAAATACCCAGATATGCCGACATTCCCGGATATGATGGCATACCCGGATATGACGACATTCTGGGATATGACGATATACCTTGATATGATGGCATTCCCGGATATGACGACTTTCACAGATATGACGACATCTCGGATATGACAAAATTACAGGATATGACGAAATTCCCAGATATGACGACATACCCGAATATGACGACATACCCGCATATGATGATATTCCCGGATATGACGATATTCCCGGATATGACGACATACCCGGATATGACGAAATTCTCGGATATGACGACATACCCGGATATGACGACATTCCCGGATATGACAACATTCCCGGATATGACATCATACCCGGATACGATTACATTCTGGGATATAACGACTTTCCCAGATATGACGATCTTTCCGGATATGACGACATACCCGGATATGACGACATTCCCGGAAATGACGACATTCCCATATATGACGATATACCCAGATATGACAACATTCCCGGATATGACATCATACCCGGATATGACTACTTTCCGTGATATAACGACTTTCCCAGATATGACGATCTTCCCGGATATGTCGACGTACCCGGATATGACGACATTCCCGGATACGAAGCCATTCCCGGGGATGGCGACATTCCCGGATATGTGGATATACCCGGATATGGCGACATACCCAGATATGGTGACATTCCCGGGTATGGCGACACTCCCGGATATAACGACATTCCTGGATATGACGACATACCCGGATATGAAGACAATCCCAGATATGATGACATACCGGGATATGACGACATTCCCGGATATCATGACATTCCCGGATATAACGACATACCCGGATATTGTCATCCTGAATAGGACGATATACCCAGATATGGCGACATTACCGGATATGGCGACATTCCCAGATATGACTAAATTCCAGGATATGACGACAATCCTGGATATGACGACATTCCCGGATATGAAGCCTTTCCCGGAGATGGCGACATTCCCGGATATGTGGACATACCCGGATATGGCGACATTCCCAGATATGGCGACATTCCTGGATATGAAGACATTCTCGGATATGACGACATTCCTGGATATCACGATATACCCGGATATGAAGACATTCCTCAATATGATGACACCCGGATATGCCGACATTCCCGGATATGATGACATATCCGGATATGACGACATTCTGGGATATGACGATATACCTGGATATGATGACATTCCCGGATATGACGACTTTCACAGATATGACGACATCGCGGTTATGACAAAATTACAGGATATGACGCAATTCCCGGATATGCTGACATACCCGAATATGACGACATACCCGCATATGATGGACTTCCCGGATATGACGACATGCCCGGATATGACGACATTCTCGGATATGACGACATGCCCGGATATGACGACATTCTCGGATATGACGACATACCCGGGTATGACGACATAACCGGATATGACGACAGACCCAGATATGACGACATACCCGTATATGACAATATCCCCGGATATGTCGACATACCCGGATATGACGACATTCCCAGATATGCCGACAAACCCGGATATGACGACATTCCCAGATATGCCGACATACCCAGATATGACAACATTCCCAGATATGCCGACATACCCGGATATGACGACATTCCCGGATATGACAACATTCCCGGAAATGAAAACATACGCGGATATGACAACATTCTCGGATATGACGACATACCCGGATATGACGACATAACCGGATAAGACGACAGACCCATATATGACGACATACCCGGACATGACAATATTCCCGGATATGTCGACATACCCGGATATGACGACATTCCCGGATATGACGACATTACCGGATATGTCAACATTCCCGGATATGACATCATAGCCGGAAATGGCTACTTTCTGGGATATAACGACTTTCCCAGATATGACTATCTTCCCGGATATGACGACATACCCGGATATGAAGACATTCCCAGATATGATGACATACCGGGATATGACGACATTCCTGTATATGACGACATACCCAGATATTGTCCTCCTGAATAGGACGACATTCCCACATATGGCGACATTCCCGGAGTTGGCGACATTCCCAGATATGACTAAATTCCAGGATATGACGACATTCCTGGATATGACGACATTCCCGGATATGAAGCCATTCCCAGAGATGGCGACATTCCAGGATATGTGGCCATACCCGGATATGGCGACATTCCCGGATATGGCGACATTCCTCGATATGAAGACATTCTCGGATATGACGACATTCCTGGATATCACGACATACCCGGATATGAAGACATTCCCCGATATGATGAAATACCCAGATGTGTCGACATTCTGGGATATGACGATATACCTCCATATGATAACATTCCCGGATATGACGACTTTCACAGATATGGCGACACCTCGGATATGACAAAATTACAGGATATGACGAAATTCCCGGATATGACGACATACCCGAATATGACGACATACCCGCATATGATGATCTTCCCGGACATGATGACATAACCGGATATGACGACAGACCCAGATTTAACGACATACCCGGATATGGCAATACTCCCGGATATGTCGGTATAACCAGATATGACGACATTCCCAGATATGCCGACATACACGGATATGATGACATTCACAGATATGACAACATTCCCGGATATGACATCATACCCGGTTATGACAATTTTCCGGGATATAACGACTTTCCCAGATATGACGATCTTCCAGGGTATGAAGCCATTCCCGGAGATGGCGACATATCCAGATATGTGGACATACCCGGATATGGCGACATACCCAGATATGGCGACATTCCCAGGTATGGCGACATTCCCGGATATAACAACATTCCTGGATATGACGACATACCCGGATATGAAGACATTCCCAGATATGATGGCATACCGGGATATGACGACATAACCGTATATCCTGAATACGACGACATACTCAGATATGGCGACATTCCCGGATATGGCGACTTACCCGGATATGAAGTCATACCCAGATGTGATGGCATACCGGGATATGTCGACATTCCCGGATATGATGACATACCCGGAAATTGTTATCCTGAATATGACGACATACCCAGATATGGCGACGTTCCCGGATATGGCGATATACCCGGATATGACGACATTCCCGGATATGGCGACTTTCCCAGATATGAGAACATCTCGGATATGACAACATTACAGGATTGACAAAATTCCCGGATATGACGACATACCCGGATATGACGACATACCCGGATATGACAAAATTCCCGGATATGACGACATACCCGGATATGACGACATTCCCAGATATGCCGACAACCCCGGATATGACGACATTCCCAGATATGCCGACATACCCAGATATGACAACATTCCCAGATATGCCGACATACCCGAATATGACGACATTCCCGGATACGACAACATTCCCGGATATGAAAACATACCCGGATATGACAACATTCTCGGAGATGACGACATTCCCGGATATGACGACATAACCGGATGTGACGACAGACCCATATATGACGACACCCGGATATGATGACATACCCGGATATGACGACATTCCGGGATATGACGATATACCTGGATATGATGGCTTTCCCAGATATGACGACATCCTCGGATATCACGAAATACCCGGATATGTCGACTTTCCCAGATATGACAACATCTCGGATATGACAACATTAAAGGATTGACAAAATTCTCGGATATGACGACATACCCGGATATGACGACATACCCGGATATGACAAAATTCCCGGATATGACGACATACCCGATTATGACGACATTCCCAGATATGCCGACAAACCCGGATATGACGACATTCCCAGATATGACAACATTCCCGGATATGACATCATAGCCGGATATGGCTACTTTCCGGGATATAACGACTTTCCCAGATATGACTATATTCCCGGATATGACGACATTCCCAGATATGATGACATACCGGGATATGACGACATTCCTGTATATGACGACATATCCAGATATTGTCATCCTGAATAGGACGGCATACCCAGATATGGCGACATTCCCGTATATGGCGACATTCCCAGATATGACTAAATTCCAGGATATGACGACATTCCTGGATATGACGACATTCCCGGATTTGAAGCCATTCCCAGAGATGGCGACATTCCCGGATATGTGGACTTACCCGGATATGGCGACATTCCTGGATATGAAGACATTCTCGGATATGACGACATTCCTGGATATCACGACATACCCGGATATGAAGACATTCCCCGATATGATGAAATGCCCAGATATGCCGACATTCCCGGATATGATGGCATACCCGGATATGACGACTTTCACAAATATGACGACATCTCGGATATGACAAAATTACAGGATGTGACGAAATTCCCGGATATGACGACATACCCGAATATGACGACATACCCGCATATGATGATATTCCCGGATATGACGACATACCCGGATATGACGACATCCTGGGATATCACGACATACCCGGATATGACGACTTTCCCAGATATGACAACATCTCGGATATGACAACATTACAGGATTGACAAAATTCCTGGATATGACGACATACCCGGATATGACGACATAACCGGATATGACAAAATTCCCGGATATGACGACATACCCGATTATGACGACATTCCCAGATATGCCGACAAACCCGGATATGACGACATTACCAGATATGACAACATTCCCGGATATTACATATAGCCGGATATGGCTACTTTCCGGGATATAACGACTTTCCCAGATATGACTATCTTCCCGGATATGACGACATTCCCAGATATGATGACATACCGGGATATGACGACATTCCTGTATATGACGACATACCCAGATATTGTCATCCTGAATAGGACGGCATACACAGATATGACGACATTCCCGTATATGGCGACTCCCAGATATGACTAAATTCCAGGATATGACGACATTCCTGGATATGACGACATTCCCGGATTTGAAGCCATTCCCAGAGATGGCGACATTCCCGGATATGTGGACTTACCCGGATATGGCGACATTCCCGGATATGGCGACATTCCTGGATATGAAGACATTCTCGGATATGACGACATTCCTGGATATCACGACATACCCGGATATGAAGACATTCCCCGATATGATGAAATACCCAGATATGCCGACATTCCCGGATATGATGGCATACCCGGATATGACGACATTCTGGGATATGACGATATACCTTGATATGATGGCATTCCCGGATATGACGACTTTCACAGATATGACGACATCTCGGATATGACAAAATTACAGGATATGAAGAAATTCCCAGATATGACGACATACCCGAATATGACGACATACCCGCATATGATGATATTCCCGGATATGACGACATACCCGGATATAACGAAATTCTCGGATATGACGACATACCCGGATATGACGACATTCCCGGATATGACAACATTCCCGGATATGACATCATGCCCGGATACGACTACATTCTGGGATATAACGACTTTCCCAGATATGACGATCTTCCCGGATATGACGACATACCCGGATATGACATCATACCCGGATATGACTACTTTCCGTGATATAATGACTTTCCCAGATATGACGATCTTCCCGGATATGTCGACGTACCAGGATATGACGACATTCCCGGATACGAAGCCATTCCCGGGGATGGCGACATTCCCGGATATGTGGATATACCCGGATATGGTGACATACCCATATATGGTGACATTCACGGGTATGGCGACACTCCCAGATATAACGACATTCCTGGATATGACGACATACCCGGATATGAAGACAATCCCAGATATGATGACATACCGGGATATGATGACATTCCCGGATATCATGACATTCCCGGATATAACGACATACCCGGATATTGTCATCCTGAATAGGACGATATACCCAGATATGGCGACATTCCCGGATATGGCGACATTCCCAGATATGACTAAATTCCAAGATATGACGACAATCCTGGATATGATGACATTCCCGGATATGAAGCCATTCCCGGAGATGGCGACATTCCCGGATATGTGGACATACCCGGATATGGCGACATTCCCAGATATGGCGACATTCCTGGATATGAAGACATTCTCGGATATGACAACATTCCTGGATATCACGACATACCCGGATATGAAGACATTCCTCAATATGATGACATACCCGGATATGCCGACATTCCCGGATATGATGACATATCCGGATATGACGACATTCTGGGATATGACGATATACCTGGATATGATGACATTCCCGGATATGACGACTTTCACAGATATGACGACATCTCGGATATGACAAAATTACAGGATATGACGAAATTCCCGGATATGCTCACATACCCGAATATGACGACATACCCGCATATGATGGACTTCCCGGATATGACGACATGCCCGGATATGACGACATTCTCGGATATGACGACATACCCGGGTATGACGACATAACCGGATATGACGACAGACCCAGATATGACGACATACCCGTATATGACAATATTCCCGGATATGTCGACATACCCGGATATGACGACATTCCCAGATATGCCGACATACCCGGATATGACGACATTCACGGATATGACAACATTCCCGGATATCACGACATACCCGGATATGACGACATTCCCGGAAATGACGACATTCCCATATATGACGATATACCCAGATATGACAACCTCTCGGATATGACAACATGACAGGATTGACGAAATTCCCGGATATGACGACAAACCTGCATATGATGATCTTCCCGGATATGACGACATACCCGGATTTGACAACATCACCGGATATGACAAAATTCCTGGATATGACGACATACCCGGATATGGCGACATACCCGGATATGGCGACATACCCAGATATAGTGACATTTCCGGATATGGCGACATTCCCGGATATGGCCACATTCACGGATATGACGATATACCCGGATATGACGACATACCCGGATATGACGACATTCCCAGATATGCCGACATTCCCGGATATGACGACATACCAGGATATGACGACATTCCCGGATATGATGACATACCCGGATTTGAGGACTTTTCCTGATATGACGACATACCCGGATATGACGACATTCCCAGATATGCTGACATACCCGGATATGACGACATTCCCGGATATGACAACATCCCCGGGTATAACAACATACCCGGATATGACAACATTCCCGGATATAACGACTTGTCAGACATACCACTATGCCACCGTGCCGTCCTTGATTCCATATTTACTGACCGGAGCAGACATCTATACCATATGCGGTAACCGTCAAATGACAAAGAGTACCCCGAGAATGTTTTGGATCTAAATAAGTATGAGTTGGCCCATGGATTTTTCTCACGAGGGAGGTGAGCTGGCCACACAAAAGCGGGCAGCTAACAAATGGTGTGCAAACCCCACACATGGGTGTGGAGCTCAAAGCTGCACAGCACGGCTAGTGTCGAAAAACCATCTAGCAAGCTGTCAGAATGCATAGGAGGGAAGTACAGATGCTGGTTTAAACCGAAGATAGACACAAAAACTGGAGTAACTCAGCGAGTCAAGTAGCATCTCCGGAGAGAAAGAATAGGTGACGTTTCGGGTCGAGATCTTCCATAAATGTCACCTATTCCTTTTCTCCAGTGAATCGGCCTGACCTGCTGAGTTACTCCAGCATTTAATGTGTGCAAGTCTGTGCAGTGGTCGGTTCAGTGGTGTTGGGAACCTGGATGACTGCAGTATGGGTCCTTGCTGCTGATCTGGAAGCACAGGGCTCAGGTCTGCAGAATCATACAACAGGGCCGTTTGCAGGGCATTTCATTGCCCGGCGTGGTTTAAAATCGGATGGCGGGTGCTTCAACATCGGGAGCCTCGATCGCCTTGATGCAGCAGATTGTTTTTAAGCCGCGCCAGGTGATGAAAGGCCCCACGAATCAGCAAATTCAGCCCTGAGAAAACGTCTGATACCCGCTTGAATCTTTCAAAAGCTACAATGTGATAAATAACACTTAAGCAAATAAATCTGAAGCAAATAAAGGCTGACAGAACAACCGACATTGGAGGGGGAAAGAGAGATATAGATGGGGGAAAAATACTAAATAACGTGAGTGACCTGAATGAACGACTTACCTGCAAGCGAGCCAGGAAACCCGTTCGAACCGTTTAAATCGTTGCCATCCACCAATACATCCAATTAGTTCAAATGGTAACTGTACCCGCATCAGACAGCTTTAAGAGTTTCTCCGTGAATACCTTCAGTAATACTTGAAGGTCAAAACACAATTGGTAACACATCGTGTTAATACGATGTTATTAGAGACAATTAACAAGCGCTTAACAGTGACATCCCCACTGTCTCGCGGAAAGCAGAGATTTTATTAGATTTTATTCACCGAATTTCAAAATCCAAATGACAAAACATCGGGGGGTATTCCCCCCACCTCTCAAAACATGGGGGCTGTGCCCCAAACCCCACAGGATTTCCTCCCATTCTCTCTCCCACCCTTCCCTTTCAGATCTGCGAAGCACATGCCACTAGCTGCACTAGTGCTGCAGCCAATTCACATGCCATTCCCACTGCAAGCATCAGCTGCATCAAGAGGACAGGCCTCCAGTGTAAGTGAACGGGCAACTAGACAAAGGCACAGTGAGAAGCCGGGATGGATGGCTGATTGAAGCCAATGCACAACAAGGAGGGAGGGTCAGCCAAATGTATTTGGTTTTGTGATTGGCAAGAGGGATGGTCTATTTTACTTCGGAGTCACGTGAGTGACTACGTGAAGAACCCGCTCAGCGCGCATGCGCGGCATTAACGCCAGCAGTGCAACAGCGGCTGCAACGGGACGTAGGCGCTCCCCCTACAGAATGAAACGGACCGTCAGGTGAGTACCCTGAGGTCGGGTTTCGATTACAGGGGAGCCTTTTCTGCTTGTGTTTTACAGGCAGAGAAAAAGGCTCTGGAACAAAACTGTCCCCCGTTCGAGGCAGGTGTTTTCCCGAATTCGGACGGGACATCTCTCCACCCGGAGAGAGAGCCGCCTGAGCCGCTGGAGCGGCTCTCGGCGCAGGTGCCTGCGAGACGCGCTGCTTGAGGGGCGCTCTCGCTTCTACAAGGCGCAAAAGCTCTAGAAGAACCTGTCCCCCGCTCGACTCCAGCGGAGGAGCGTTCCATTGCAGGAGGGGCAGCAACAGGCAGTAGGAATTACCGGGCGCTCCGCCATCCGGTGCTCCGCTATTCCCCGACACTGTGCCGAGCCCAGCCCTCTAGTTTCTGAGCAGCGGGCTGGATGCATAGCCAGCCGAAGAGGCATCCGGCCGGTAGCTTCCGATTTATCGGAGGGGACGTCTCTCCACCCGCATGGGATAGAGACAGCCGCCTGAGCCGCTGGAGCGGCAGGTGGCAGGACCGCTCATAGAGCGCTCCACCATCCCCGACACCGAGCCAAGCCCAGTCCCGCTAAACGCCTGAACAGCGGACTGGGGAAAAATCCACCAGGAAAACCAACCGGCCGGTGTTTCCCGATTCGTCGGACGGGGACATGTCTCCACCTAAACGGTGGAGAGACAGCCGCCTGAGCTGCATCCAACGGCTCTTGGAGCAGCTCCAGCGGGATGCGCAGAAAGAGCGCTCTCGCGGAGGGAGATCAGGCACCCCCTCCACAGTGTCTTGTGCACTTCCCTCTGCTCCCTCATTACTGGAGGCTAGCATTGGTGACCAGGGCTGGGCTGGTCTGGAACAGGGGCTGGCGGACGAGATCGGGAGTATGCAAGGGGTGCAGGAGCAGGAAGAGCTGCTGGGTGTGATGGACCGCTATGTAGCAACCCCACGTGCTGGAAGACTGCTGGAACCGAAACACGGCCAGCATAAATCATATTTCGAATAAGCCCTTGCAGGAAGGGGCTTTCTGAGGCACTAGATCTTTACACAGCACCAGAGAACTGTGAGGCCTCAAAGTGCTGACTGTGAACAGCCAAATCTGGGGGCACGTGGGGTCACACATTCGTAACCATGAACTCAAGCTACAGCGGATCCTAAGGCTCCTGACGTTGGCCATCACAGCGTTTGCTCGTTCTGTGGACAGCACGGAGATGGATACCTGCCAGCAGGATGTACTGGCATTGATGTGCAACACTCAGTTTGAAACTTCCGGCGGGAAATCATAAGACCTGCCCTCAATCCCAAATTCGCTGGGTTATGCAAAGCCCCAGCTGCAGAGACGGACGATCTGTTATTCGGGAAGGACCTCACCAAAAAGGTAAGGGACATGGAAGAGGCATCGAAAACTTTCAGCGTCATGAGGGCAGGCCCCGGGACGAGCAAACCAAGACCTACAATACCCAAGCGGCAGCATCCCACGGCATCCACCAGTCGACGTCCTCAATATGGGACTGGTGAAAGCTCGGGGACCGCATTTATCCCCAAAGATATTTTTTAGATCAGGGCCCAGAGCAGACCCCATGGAAAATGCGCCACCCCCCAACATCGCCAGCACGTCAGACAAGCAAAGCCTTCAAGAACATGAGAAAACAGAAGAAACCCCAATAACCATGGAGGTAGGTGGATCTGGTTCCTGCCAGCATATAGAGTAAGGGTTCTTTACTAACAGGAGGGAGATTACACTTGTTCAAAGAAGCATGGGATACTGTCACGAGTGACAACTATATACTCAACAGCATTAGTGGATATAAAATACAATTCATGTCAGAAAAATCGCCGCCAGTTCAACATTGGGCCCAAAGGGTATTTTCTCCCTCCGTCAAAGAGAAACGTGAGGAACAAGCTGAACTGGTGAGACTTATCACAAAGGGTCATCGTAAAGACCAAACATGAACCTTTGGGATTTGTATCGAATATATTCACTAAAACCAAAAAAGATGGTAGATGTCGCATCATCATTGACTTAACATCACTAAATAAGTTTGTTAAGTATATACATTTCAAAATGGAGACATTTGTTACTGCCAAACAAGTGATTTCCAAAGGATACTTCATGGCAAGCATTGATCTCAAAGATGCTTACTATCTAGTACCCATACACAAGGATCATCGCAGATACCTAAAATTTATCTGGATGGGACAGCAATGGCAGTACAAAGCATTGCCCAATGGTCTAACTTCAGCCCCAAGATTATTCACCAAAATATTGAAACCAGCCATGGCAATACTAAGGAAACAAAAACATATTGTCATGGCATATCTGGATGATATTCTGATAGTAGAGGAAACAATGGAATTGGCTGTGGCAGCAGTATCAGCTACAAAACAGCTCCTCGAAACTCTGGGGTTCGTCCTACATCCAGATAAATCTAAGTTGAAGCCATCCACTATCATGGACTACCTGGGCTTCACAATTGACTCAGTCCATATGACTGTTACCTTGCCAAAGGCAAAAATGGTTGAATTAGCTCAATCATGCAACAATTTAATGGTCAACGAGCGAGCAACTATTCAACAAGTAGCAAGAGTAATTGGGGAAATGGTAGCAGCATTTCCGGCTACACAATTCGGACCTTTGCACTATCAAAATTTACAGAGAGCAAAGGTACAGGCACTAAAACGACATACAGGTCACTATGATCGTGTCATGAAATTACCCACTGAAGCAATATCAGAGCTACAGTGGTGGGCAGAAAACGTTTGGCATAGTTTCAGCCCTATCATCATCACTAACCCTACTTTAGTTATTCTAACAGATGCCAGTGCTCAGGCTGGGGAGCGACTAACTCCATACCCAGCACAGGTGGTAGATGGACTAACCTAGAGTCATCATTACTACTTACACTGGGCATTAACTATCTAGATATGTTGGGCGCCTTTTATGGTTTAAAAGCATATGTATCTAATATGCAGCACTTGCATGTTCGGTTACAAATTGATAATACTATGGTGGTGACTTATATTAACCATATGGGCTGCATAAAATCGTTATCATGCGACAAATTGGTCAACATGATTTGGCAAGGGTGTGTCGAAAGACATATTTGGCCATCAGCTACTTACCTACCAGGTAAGTTAAACACCCATGCCATGAGAAAATTAAACTCCTGGGTTGCATGTTTTGAACAGACCTTACCTGGAACTAGGATTGTCCGAACAAACCATCACCACCATGTCGGCATCCCTTCGAACATCCAACAAGAGGCAGTACTTAACCAGCATCAAAAAATGGGAGAAGTACTGCCAGGAAACAGGGACAACGTACGCAACAACCAGCGCCAAGACAACAGGCGATGGGATCCCATCCACTGGTGGTAAAACTGATGAAGGGCATTTACAATATCAAGCCCCCTAAGCCCAGGTATACCCATATTTGGGATATCAGTGTGGTCCTGACATACCTCAGGGAATGGCCACCAGCCAGATCCCTCGGCCTCGAGCAAGCTACACTAAAGACGCTCATGTTGATGGCACTTGTATCCGCTCAGAGGGTCCAGTCACTACACAAGTTGAGGCTGGACAACATGGTGACCACCCCAGATCAGATCACATTCATCATACAGTGTCTGGCGAAACAAAGCAGGCCAGGAACAGCTAATCCAGTAGTGGTATTCCGGGCCCACCCACCAGAGCCACGGTTGTGTGTTGTGACCCATCTACAACATTACATAGACACAACCCACAATATCAGAGGGAGTGAAAAAGCCTTATGGGTCAGCCACAAGAAACCTCATGGCCGGGTAACGAGCCAAACCATTTCAAGATGGCTCAAACAGGTACTGAAGGCTGCCGGAGTAGATACTAATACATTTAAATCTCATTCCACTAGGGCAGCATCTACATCAACGGCCGAGAGAATGGACGTACCGGTTGACCATATTCTGAATACAGCAGGATGGTCGAGGGAAACGACATTCAGAACTTTTATAACAAGCCGTTGACGAAACCTGATTTATTTGCAGAGAAAATATTACGCTGCAAATATTTAATTTAAGCCCGGAGGAGCAATTTATTTTGTTATTGTTAAAAAAAAAAATCTTTTTTGTTTCTCGAAAAACAGATTCATTGGTTGATTACGATAACACTTCCTCCCTCAAGAACTTCGGCAGTGAGTGAAATAAAACTGTTACACGGTTTGAAAGCACAGAGCTTTGAAGTCTTCACGTAGTCACTCACGTGACTCCGAAGTAAAATAGTAAGATTAAACGAGAATTTACCAGTTTGAAGTTTGATCTGTATTTTATGAGGAGTTACGATGAGGGATTACGTGCCCTCCGCTCCCACCCTCATTGTATGGATCAAACTAATAACTGATGTCTCCTTTTCTTTTCTATGTTTACTTCAAATAACTGTGTCTATCTGTGATTCCACACCGCTGCTTGGAAGTAGAGCGCATGCGCGCTGAGCGGGTTCTTCACGTAATCCCTCATCGTAACTCCTCATAAAATACACATCAAACTTCAAACTGGTAAGTTCTCGTTTAATCTTACTATTATAGTGTATTGGCAGGAAGGACAGCCAATTCTGATCGACAGGATGGCCGATTAAGTCAGACTTGGCCGCGGAAGGACGATGAACAACTTCTAATCTACTAAAACCTACACATGGAATTTTAAATATGCATTAGAAGCTCCTAGTGCTGTGGAAGAGTTTCAGTGAATGCCAAAATCCACCAGGTACTCACTGGTTTCTGACACTCTGAAAAGACAATTGAGCAGAAATATTGACAAAGGGTTTAGAGGACTGTGGGCCAAATGATCCCAGATTGCCATCTTGCTTGGCAATGCCATAAGTGATAGGAGAAGAATTAGGCCATTCGGCCCATCTACTCCGCCATTCAATCATGGCTGATCAATCTCTCCCTCCTAACCCCATTCTCCTGCCTTCTCCCCATAACCCCAGACACCCGGACTGCTCACGGGCAGCCATGACCTGCGGAGGCGGAGGGCTCCAGGTTAAGAGCGAGAGTGCACGAGGATGGGACGGTCAGGGGCTCACCTGAGTGCTCTCCAGCGCGCCCAGTTTCTCGGGACGAGACCAGATACATTTGGATGACATCAAGAGCCCAACACCTGCAGAGGCAGAAAGGTTGCACTGAAGCAAGCAACATTCAAGGTATGCAGTCGCCTCAGTCCGTTCACTGCGCGCAGTCTGCCTGGACCTACCTGATCTCCCGGTTGACAAACACTTTAATTCCCTTTCCCATTCCCACACTTAACCTTTATGTCCTCAGAGTGAGGCCAAACACAAATTGGAGGAACATCTCATATGTTGCTTGGGCAACTTAAAACCCAATGGTATGAATATTGATTTCTATAAGTTGATGTAAACCTTGCATTCCCTCTCTCTCCATTCCTCCCCCACCCAAGTTATACCAGCTTCAGTTAACTTGATGAGTCTCATTGTCTGTAGTCTTTCTCACCCAACAAACAGCTAACAACAGCCTGTTTTTTTTATCATTATTAATGTTTTGCATATCTTTCATTCATTTGTTCTACATCTCTCTCCATCATTGTCTCTATCTCTCATTTCCCTTTCCCCTGATTCCCAGTCTGAAGAAGAGTCTCGACCCAAAACGTCATCTATTTATTTTCTCCAGAGTTGCTGTCTGACCCGCTGAGTTACTCCAGCATTTTGTGTCTATCTTCGGAGTAAACCAGCATCTGCAGTTCCTTCCATACATTAACCGTTGCTTTTTACCACAAATCAAATTTTAGTTCCAATGGACCACTCACCTTTTACCTTTTGACCAACCTGCCAAATGGGGCCTTGCCAAAAACCTCACTGAAAACTATAGTCTCCATGAAACATGCTGGCCTTATCAATCTTTGTCACCAACTCAAACAATGTAACCATCAGTCAGACAGAGCCTTCCTGCAAGAACTCCATCTTGACGACCTCTCCTTAACTCAACTTTTAGACAATAGGTGCAGGAGTAGACCATTCGAGCCAGCACCGCCATTCAATATGATCATGGCTGATCATCCACAATCAGTACCCCGTTGCTGTCTTCTTATCATATCCACTGACTCCGCTATCTTTAAGAGCTCTGTCTAACTCTCTTGAAAGTATCCAGAGAATTGGCATCCATTAGCAAGAATGTCCTTCCTCAAATTTGGAGACCAAAACTGCACACAGTACTCCAGGTGTGGTCTCACTAGGGCCCCGTACAACTGTAGAAGAAACGATTTGCTCCTATACCCAACTCCTCTTGTTATGAAGGCCAAGTGCCATTAGCTTTCTTCACTGCCTGTTGAACCTGCATGCTTACTCTCAGTTCTAAAAACCATTCACTTCTAAATTAATTTCATACCATTTAGAATCTATTCCAATAATTTGTCCTCCACAGGTTAAGCAAACTGGCCTGTAATTATTTGGGCTCTCCCATGCTCCCTTTTTAAACAACCGTATGTTAGTAATCTAATCCTCCTGTATTACTCCTGCAGTGAGGAAGAATCAAAATATCACGGTCTGAGCATCTATAATTTCTTCCCTGGCTCCCTTCAACTTCCTGGGATACATTTCATCCGAGCCTGGTGAGTTACCCATTGACCAAAATGACCGACCCTTGATGCCTCCCCTTATTCTCTGCACATCCCACACAATATTTCACATTTGTTTACTGTAACAATATTATCCCCCTCGTATGGATAGCTACAACTAATCACGATTCACCTCCGGGGAATTGAAATCCAATAACATTGTCCTGCACATTTACACTTGCTGGAACTTTGCTTATGAACTTGTTCTCTCTCACACCCTATTTGGGGTCAACAGTGCACTCACAAGTCAGCAATTGCCCATTTTCATCTTACATTCGACATTGACGACTTTTTAACATATCATCCCGTCTGAAGATAGTCGCAAATGCTGAAATAAGCTCAGCGGGACAGGCAGCATCTCTAGAGAGAAGGAATGGGTGACGTTTCGGGTCAAGACCCTTCTTCGATCTAAACCAGCAGCTGCAGTTCCTTCCTACACATATCATCTTCACACTGTGTTTTTGATTTTCTGTTTTTTGGATTGAATTCTGTTTTTAATTCGTGTCTCTGTGATGTCTTTATTACTTATTGTATTCTGATTATATGATTGTATTCCTATTTATCTATGTAAGGTGTCCTTGAGATGTCTGAAAGGCGCCCATTAACTAAAATGTATTATTATTATTATTATCTATTTCACAGTTTACAGTGTTTCATTAACTAGTAATGTTATCCCTCAGTCTCCCTTGTCCATAATGAGCAGCTCAGAACAAAATCAGAGTGAAAGCAAGTCATCCTCCAAAATAGAACAGCACAGGAACAGGACCTTCGGCCCAATGTCTGTGTCGAACATGATGCCAAGTTAAACTAATCTCTATCCGCATGTGATCCATTTCCCACAATTCCATGCATATCCATGTGCCTATCTAAAATCTAAAACATTCTTAAACATCAACTATCGTATCTGCTTCTACCATTACCCCGGGAAGTGGCGGTGCTGGTGAACGGCTGCGGCTTGCCTGCAGTCCGTTTGTTTTTACTTTTTTGTGTTGTTTTTTTTTCGTTTTGTCTAGTTAAGTTTTTGGTTTTTAGGTTGTGTTTATGTGGGGGGGGGGGGTTGAAACGGGGCTTGCTGTCTCTCCCTTCGGGTGAATGCGACTTTCTTGTCGTATCCCCCTTCTCTGCCTCCGTCTGCGCTGAGGCCTAATGGTGGAGCTGGCGACCTCGAGACTCCGAAGGCAGAGCCAGTCAGGACTCGCCCTGGCTCGCTCCCGTGAGGGCGGCCCGGCTCGGGGCTGGAACGGCGCTCCCGTGAGGGGCTGTGACGCTCCCGTGAGGGCGGCCCGGGTCGGGGCTGGAACGGCGCTCCTGTGAGGGGCTGTGACGCTCCCGTGAGGGCGGTCTGGCGCGGGGCTGAGACTCTCCCGTGAGGGGCTGTGGCGCTCCCGTCAGGGCGGCCCAGCCCGAGGGTGGAATGGCGCTCCCGTCGGAGCGGCCCAGCTCGAGGGTGGAATGGCACTCCCGTCGGAGCGGCGCAGCTCGAGGGAGATACGGCGCTCCCGTCGGAGCGGCCCAGCTCGAGGGAAGTGCGGCGCTCCCATCGGAGCGGCCCAGCTCGAGGGTGGAATGGCGCTCCCGTCGGAGCAGCCCAGCTCGAGGGAGGAACGGCACTCACGTGAGGGCGATCCGCCTAGGGGCTGGAACGGTGCTCCGGTGGCTGGGTCGGCGTTCTGGCGGCGGTGACCTGAGTCCGGGGTTCGGCCGCGGGCCAGCGGCTGCGTCCGCTGGACTGGAGGGCGGCAGCTTCGACCACCCCGAGCCACAGTGTTTGAGCCGGCCCTTTTGCGGGGTTCGGTGAGCCGCGGGACTGTTTGTGCCGTCGCCCAGTGGGGTATCGCCTCAGCGCAGAGGGAGAAGAGGAGGGAAGAGACTGCAGCCCTAAGATTTTTGCCTCCACCACAGTGAGGAGGTGCTTGGAGGACTCACTGTGGTGGATGTTAATTTGTGTTTATTGTTGTTTATTATTGTATGTATGACTGCAGGCACGAAATTTCGTTCAGACCGTAAGGTCTGAATGACAATAAAGGCAATTCTAAAAAAAAAATGCTAAGCACGTTCCAGACACCCACCACTCTTAAAAAAAAACTTTGTGGCCATATCTCCTTTAAACGTCGCCACTCTCACCTGAAAGCTATGCACTCTAGCCTTTGACATTTTCCCCTCGATGGAATCCTTGCTTCATGTGGAGCCACACTCCTCCATTGGATTTTCCAGCCTATCTTTCCTCTTCCTCCCAAACACTCACTAACTTCAAGCCCTCGTTCCCTGTTCTGCCCATCTTCCCCCCAAATCTTGGCTCAAATTTCCTTCCATATCAAACCATATCAACCCGTCCAAACGTCATTAACAAACCCATCGAGGAGCTTGGTCCCAGCCTCGAGGTGCCACCTGCCCTCAGAACCAGTGCCAGTGCCCGAGGAATATACAGCCCTGCCTCCTACACCATTACTCCCCTACTCATCACCCACAACTCCCTTCGCACACCTCCACTCACTGTAACAGCTATTGGGAGCAATCTGGAGGTTAGCATTTTTGCACGCGTTAGAACAGCGAGATTATCAAATAAAAGCACCCTGATAATAGAATGGAAAGACAAAGATGTAACGCTGAGGCTTTATAAGGCACTGGCCAGACCACATTTTAAGTATTGTGAGCGGTTTTGGGCTCCACATCTGAAGAAGGATATGCTGGTGTTGGAGAGAGTTCAGAGAAGGTTTACGAGAATGATCCCAGGAATGAGTGGGTTGATGTGTGATGAGCATTTGTAGGCAATGGGCCTGTACAATATAACACAACTTCAATTCAGCTGCTTGGACCTCACTCTCTAATTCCAATAAGGACCTTAGGATCCGGATACTCATTGCAGACGACACAACAGTGATTGGGCTGATCACCAACGGTGATGAAACAAAATACAGAGCGGAGGTGCAGAACCTGGCAGACTGGTGCGCACGTAACAATTTGTCACTAAACACCTCCAAGACCAAGGAGCTTAGTGAATCGCTCAATCCCAGTACTGTGGGATATCAAGGGTATATCGGCTGCGAGTATACTCCCAAAGAGAGTAGCGGCAGTGGGAGTCGAGGCCGCGCATCGTCCAAGTCGCAGCCTCCGGGGCCGGGCCGGGCCAAAGAGGAAGACGTTTCTGTCGTCTCATTTCACGCGTCTCCCTCGCAAACAACGCATTCACCCACTCTCTCCTCTCCTCGCCCTCCCTCCATCGACACACTCACCGAGCTTCTGTCCCTTTTGCCCCTCAACCGTTTCATCTTGGTTCCCTCACGTCAGGGCCATCGGGCCGTCTCCTTTCGTGTCGGAGGTTAAATGGCCGCGCGTCCGGCTCGGTGAAGGCGGTGGCGGCGACAATAACAACAACAACAACAACGACAACGACAACAACAACACACCAACACCAACACACCAACAACAACAACACCAACAACACACCAACAACACACCAACACCAACACACCAACAACAACAACACCAACAACACAACAACAACACACCAACACCAACACACCAACAACAACAACAACACCAACAACACACCAACAACACACCAACAACAACACACCAACAACAACAACAACACCAACAACACACCAACAACAACACACCAACAACAACACACCAACACCAACACACTCCCAGAGCGGGGCCAGGAGAGGAGCGTTTCTGCTGGCGAGGAGGTTTTGATGAACTTTCGGAAGGATTTGTTTGGCGGGGAGAAACAAAAGCAGCCAGACTTTGCAGTTCAGAGCTTTGTCGATCTGCACAGACTTTCTTTGTTTCAAAGATTCCTCTAATTAGGGAGGATTTGTCCGTCTATCTGTAAAGTCGTAGGAGCGCCTGTGGTTGGCGGAAGGCCAAGTTACACTTGTACAAGTCGGAGCTGAGTCTGGAGCGGTGTTTGTGGACAGTAACATCAGATAGCTCCCTCCTACACCGACTTGCCCGGTCCAGGTGTGCTGGGTAAGAACGGCAACAGTGCCTTGGATTTCGTTGAAGCTGGGGAGGCGACGGAGACCTGGGGAAGAAGCCTCTGGAAGCTCCATTTTTAACGACGGGAAGGATTGGCACGGACATTTCCTATCTTATCAGGAGACTGCTTCTGTTGCTTGCCAAGAAAGCCTTCACAAGACTATTTAACTGCTGGAAAAGAGTGGAGGTGCAGCAACAGCAGAAAGACTGCTTGGATTATAAAGTACTGATACTTTGTGTGTTGTGCCACGCCCTAAAGATGGCAGCCCCTCAGAGTTATGCAGCTGTCGCACGGTCGGCAGTCTCGGAGACTGAGGGTCACGAGTTGATGGGGCGCACATATGGTATAAAAATGTACATGTAGAGCAACCTGCCCTTCAAGGCCTTTCTAGATGCGCTGGGTGAGACTGTTGGCAAGAAAGCCATAGTCTCGGGCGCGGTGGTCAGTGGGAAGGTTGTTGTTCTACTAAAGACTGAACAGGCGGTGGTTCTGGCTCTGGAAAGGGGGGTAACAGCAGGCGGGAATTTCACGGCGGTGGACCCATGGGGGGGTCCCATTTTGCCGGTCATTCTGTCCAACGTTCCCACTTTTGTTCCGGATGTGCTCCTGATCCCACATGTAAGGAAGTGGGGGAGGTGCGGTCAGGGCTCACCAAACTGTTGCACAGGTTTGACGATCCTGAGATGCAACATATATACGTTCAAGCGTCGCGTGTATATACAGTTGGCACAGGGGACGGACACGGAGGGGAGTTTTGAGGTGGAGGTGGATGATTTCTCCTATCGCGTGTTCTGGAATGCGGGCCAAGTGCGATGTCACGCTTGCAAAAAGGTGGGGCATTTTCGCAGAAATTGTCCCAGGACCCGGGCTGTCAGTTCCACCACGATGGCCCGGGAAAGCACTACTGGCCCACCTGGGGCTGCTGGTTTTACCACGGTGGCCCGTGAAGGCATTACTCCCCTACCCCCAACCCCTATCCCCCCACCACCCCCATGTCCAGTACCTGTGGCGGTGGATGCCGGAGAAGTGCGTGGGGTGGATGGGAAGGTTTGGGAGCAACAGCGGGGGGAAAAAGTCAAGAATAAGAAGACACATCTCCAGGCGGGTCCCCTAGAAGATGATCACCTCCAAGCGGGACTCCTGGCAGCAGATAATTTTGTGCTCGCCTCAGAGATAGATGGTAGTGCGGAGGTAGAGGCTTCTGCAATGGAGCTCACCGTACCACCGCACGCCAGTGGTTGGAAGAGGAGGAGGTATGGGTCCTCCGATACAGAGAAGGGCCCTGAAGGTCAGGGGCAACCTGAAGGGGAGCCTTCCCCTCCTGTTGAGGTGGAGAACCCAGGGCACGCTTTCCATGAGGGGGAGGATGCCACTGTAGGTCAGGGACCACCTGAGAGTGGCGATATATTACTCTTGGGGGCTGTTCCCCCAGAGAACGCGTCTGCTAGCTTAGTGGCTGACCAGGGGCAGCCTGAAGGGGAGGATTTGGGTGAGGGGGTGGGTCCCTAACATGAGCTCCCTGTTGAGGCTACAAGCCCAGTTGAGGGGTGTGATGCCCCACTGGTTGAGGGAGCAGGGGAGACTCCAGTAACATCGGGCCCCTGAGGGCCACAGTGAGGTGATTCACCTGGTGGAGGGGGACGGGGACTCTCTGGGTGACGGCGCAGGGGCGGGTACCCTGGGGGAGGAGGAGGGTAAGATCGTTCTGGATCGCGTCCTTCGGTCGGACTCCAGACATGCCCGCTTACAGCAAGGCCTGGGGACTTGGTCCGACTTCACTGTTTCCAATCCGGTTACAGAGGGCGGTGGGAGCGTGCAGGAGAATGGCCAATTGTCAGATAGCTTGCCGCAGTCAGAGGCACTGGTACCTGCCCCTGTAACTGATCCTGGGGGTGGGATGGTGACAGAGGAGGGACTGTGTGATGTGGCTGAAATGCCCACCTCACAGGGAGGGGTGAGTGAGGCGGCTGAGAGTAGTAACCTTCCAGACTCGGGCTCGGACATTGAGTGCGAGGAGGAGGGGTACGCGGAGTCCATCGACAGTGAGTTATCGGACTGCTCCACCCGCGGCCCCGTGTCTCGACTTGTCGAAGTCTGGGAACTTCGGAAGTTCTTAAAGGACACTAGAGGGAGTAGGAACAAGGTGGATTTGGCTGTCGACCGCTGGTTGGATCTGAGTTCGCCCATGCAGTCCATTCATGCCATCCTTCAGAAGAAGGGGAATGAGGCGGGGCTAATAAGAAATGAGAGGCGCCAGTTCCAAGAGCGTTTTAAGACCCTAAAGAGAGGGCAGAAGGTTAGGGGCGGCTCCAATCCTTCACCGGGGGCGGGTAAAAGATCTAGTGTACTTTCAAAATGAAGATCACTATAGCCAGCCTGAATATCAATGGAGGCAGGGGGTCTCTCCGTAGGTTTCACCATCTCTCAGTGCTCAGGGACGGGAGGTATGCGGTGAGCTTCCTGCAGGAAACACACACTGTGGCTAGTGATGAACCCACCTGGCTCCTGGAGTGGGAAGGGGGGGGTCTACGTGAGTCATCTCAGCTCCAATTCGAGTGGAGTGGCCTTCCTGTTGGCCCCGTCTTTCCAGCCAGAGATCCTCAAAGTGCAGGACATTGTACCAGGCCGTTTGCTGTATCTGGCCGTGCGCTTGGATGGCGTGCCATTACACTTCATTAATGTGTACGCCCCCAAGATCGGCGTAATGCAGACGCGCTTAACAAGGGAAGTGACCACGTTGTTGAATACTATCGACCGTGGGGAGTGTGTTTTCCTTGGGGGAGATTTTAATTGTGCCCTCGAGGCAAGAGATCGCACTGGCATTCAGCATGACCCGGGTGCAGTAAAGACTTTAAGGGAGATGGCGGACTCTTTTGAGCTGGTAGATGCTGGGCGGAATTTCCACCCCGACTCTAACGCCTTCTCGTACAGGTTTGAGGGTGGTGGTTCCCGTATTGATCATTTATACGTGTCCAAGGCCTATGTCTCCTGTGTTTTGGCGGCCTCCATGCAGCCGGCACCATGCTCGGACCATTGCCTGGTGCGAGTGGATTTTATCCCGATGCGCACACAGGCTGGGTCCACGTACTGGCATTTTAATAGCCAGCTGTTGGAGGATTGCCGATTCCAGGATTCATTCAGCCAGTTCTGGGTGAGGTGGAGAGAGAGGCAGGGGCGTTTCCTTTCCCTAAGGCAGTGGTGGGACGTGGGGAAGGCCTACGTCCATCTGTTTTGCCAGGACTACGCGAGGGGGTCGATTAAGAGGCGAGACTCCGAGATCGGACGGCTTGAGAGAGAGTTGCTCCACTCGGAGGCACGTCTGGATCAGACTGGTGGGGCTTCGTGTGAGTGGGAGGAGTGCCAGGAGAAGAAGGGAGCACTGAGGGACTTGCAGCTTAGGAGGTCCCGGGGTGCGTATGTGAGGTCGCGAGTCCAGATGTTGCACGATCTGGACCGCGCATCCCCCTTTTTCTTTTCTCTGGAGAAGGGGCGAGGAGCCCGCAGGCAGCTTGTTGAGTTGCTTGCGGATGATGGCTCCTCTGTCACAGACCCAGAGAGCATTGGTGCCTTGGTTGGGTCTTTCTACAAGACTCTGTTCTCGGCAGGCACATCGAGTGGGGAGGCGCAAGAGGTCCTGAGGGAGGGCTTACTTGCTGTGTGCAATGATGTGGCTGAACACCTGGATGATCCCCTAACTCTGGAGGAGATGACTGGTGCCCTGCACCAGCTCAAGGGGGGCAAGTCTCCAGGGCTGGATGGGCTGACTGTGGAGTACCTTAGAGCCTTCTGGGATATCATGGGGGGTGACTATATGAAGGTCCTGGGGGAGAGCCTGGCGACTGGGGAGATGCCCTTCTCGTGGCGCAGGGCAGTTGTTGTCCTGCTGCCCAAGAAGGGCGATCTCCGCCTTTTGAAGAACTGGCCCCCGGTCTCTCTCCTCAGCGCGGACTATAAAGTTTTTGCCCGGGCATTGGCGAATTGCCTGGGTCCTATGCTGTCCCAGGTGATCCACCCTGACCAGTCGTACACAGTCCCGGGCCGGTCCATCCAGGACAATGTTCATCTGGTCCGGGACCTGATCTATCTGACCCAGGGGGCTGGTCTGTCAGTCGCCTTTCTCTCCCTCGACCAGGAGAAGGCGTTCGACAGGGTGGAGCACGACTACCTTCTGGGGACTCTGCAGGCGTTCGGATTTGGACCACACTTTGTGGCCTGGGTCCGACTTTTATACACTGCTGCAGAATGTCTAGTTAAGGTCAAAGGCTCTTTGTTGGCCCCCATTCCCTTTGAGAGGGGGGTTCGTCAGGGATGTCCCATGTCCGGCCAGCTGTACTCCATCTGTGTTGAGCCTTTCCTGTGCCTTCTCCGGAGGCGGTTGACAGGCCCGGCTTTACCGGGGCCGGGGATGGAGGTGGTCCTCTCGGCCTACGCCGATGATGTCATTCTGATGTTCACCGACCCTGTTGACCTGCGGAGGATGCGTGAGTGCCAGCAGGTTTTCTCGGCTGCTTCCTCCGCCAAGATCAACTGGGGGAAGTGTTCTGGTCTCTTGGTCGGTGGGAGGCAGGTGGACTCCCTGCCGGAGGAGATGGCAGGTTTTGCGTGGAATACCACGCACCTCCTCTATCTGGGGGTCTACCTGAGTCCCGATGAGGGGGGGTGGCCGGCGAACTGGCAGGAGTTGGAGGCGAAGGTGATCGCCTGGCTGGGACGTTGGTCCGGCCTACTTGGTGTGCTCTCTTACCGGGGCAGGGCTGTAGTTATAAACCAGCTGGTGGCCTCTCTGCTGTGGTACCGGATGGCCACTATGGTCCCGTCCTCTTATTTTATAACCATGTTACAGAGGAGATTGGTCAACTTCTTCTGGGGTGAGAGGAACCACTGGGTCTCTGCTGGGGTTCTGAGTCTTCGGTTGGAGGAGGGTGGTCAGGCGCTGGTCTGTATTCGTACCCAGGTGGCAGCTCTCCGACTCAGGACCCTGCGGAGGTACGTCTACTCGGACTACCCCCCTAAATGGCACGTGCTGGCGACGTATTTTTTCCGCCAGGGGCGCTGCCTTCAGGAGAGCTCACGGCACCCAGTAGCGGGCATGAGTCGATGCGCTAGGCGGGATAGGCGGGAGTTGCCTGGATTTTACTGTGACCTCCTGAAGGGCAGGAATTTGGTCACCTTCCGCCAGGGCCCTGCTCCTCAGGGGGAGGGGGGTGTCGTGGCTGTGATGGTGGGAGTTGAGGAGAGGCGTGTGCATGGAGCGATTCCGGACGAGCTTACCCCCGCTCAGTCGGAATTGTTCGTAGGGCCCACGGCCCAGGTCCCTCCCCGAGAGCCGGCCCCATGCAACATGAGCCGCCTTTCTGAGATGCCCAGCGTGCCGTTCTGTGACGCGGAGAGGCGTGTACTGTACAGGCTGCTCTTGCACACTCTCCACTTCCTCGCCCTCGTCTTCCGTCCAGACACACCCTGGCGGTCCGTGTTACCACTTGACGAGGGGAGCGGTCCCAGTGGAGGTCTCTCTACGAGGGAGTCCTCCCCCTTTATATCGGGGACCTGAGGTGGAGAGTGTTGCACAAAGCCGTGGCCTGTAATAGGTATTTGAGCCGGTTCACGGACTCTTCCCCTGCTTGTCATTTCTGCGGTGAGGAAGAGACCGTGTTCCATGTGTACATAGAGTGTGAGAGGTTGCAGCCACTGTTCGAGTATCTGAAAGGGCTGCTCCTCAAGTTTTGGCTACATTTTAGTCCAACGCTATTAATTTATGGGCACCCGGTACAGAGGGGGGATGGATGGGAGGGAGGAGGGGGTCTCCCTGTCGGTCTGCTCCTGGGCCTGGCCAAGATGGCCATTCGCGGGTCCAGGCAGCGGGCAGTCGATGGCCGCACAGCGGTCGCCTGCCTGCCCCTTTTCAGGCGGTGTCCATGGGGACTTTGGAGGCCTTCTGTGAACGCTGGTCACCACAGGAGGTTGAATATATTATAGATTAAAATGTTAATATTTTAATTTGATAATTTTGTTTAAGTGTTTTTTAAATTGCTTGAGCTTTTTCCGGGTCTACGTCCGTGCCCGCCTGTCCCTGGAGATGGAACACGCGGTGTCCATGGGGACTTTGGAGGCCTTCCGTGAATGCTGGTCGCCGTTGGAGGTCGAGTGTTTTCTTGATAAAGTTGACGTTATATTAATTTGATGATCGTTTGTTTGTAAACTGTCAACATAGGCAGTCTTTGATTGTGTTAATACTCTATGTTTATTTTATTTTTTGAATAAAAGTAGTTTCATAAAAATACAAAATAAAGTGGAAACATCCTCTCCACTTCGTCCATTGAACAGGCTGGGAGTTTTGTGGGGAACACAACATGAGTGTGCGAGGAGAGAGAGCTGCCAGCCTCACAGGCAGGGAAGCAGCACTGAGAAAAGCAGGCCATTCGGCCCACCGAGTCCATGCTGATAATTGATCGCCCGTTCACACTAGTTTTATGCTATTCCACTTTCTCATCCACTCCCTACACACTGGGGCCAAATTTACAGAAGACCGATTAGAGTCATGGAGTCACAGAGTGATACAGTCTGGAAACAGGCCCTTCAGACCAAATTGCCCACACAGGCCAACACACAGCTACACTAGTCCCACCTGCCTGCGTTTGGCCCATATCCCTCTAATCCTGTCCTATCTATGTATCTGTCTAACTGTTTCTTAAACATTGGAATAGTCCCTGCCTCAACTACCTCCTCTGTCAGCTTGTTCCATACACCCACAACTGAAAAGGTTGCCCCTCAGATCCCTATTAAACCTTTTCCCCTTCACCTTAAACCTATGTCCTCTGGTCCTCGATTTACCTACTCTGGGCAAGATCTACCCGATCTATTCCTCTCATGCTTTTATACACATCAATAAGATCACCCCTCATCCTCCTGCGCTCCAAAGAATAGAGTCCCAGCCTACTCAACCTCTCCCTACAGCTCAGACCCTCTAGGCCTGGCAACATCCTCGTAAATCTTCACTGTATCCTTTCCAGCTTGACAACCTCCTTCCTGTAACATGTGTCCAGAACTGAACACAATAACCAACAAACCTGGGATGTGGGATGGAAACTGGTGGACCCAGAGGAAACCCACGCGGTCACAGGGAGAACGTGCAAACTCCACACCCGAGGTCAGGATCGAACATTTAGTTTGTGTGTTTCGTGAACATGTAGATAGCTTATTACTGAATATGCAGTTAGTTATTGTCCTATAGCATAAGTGTGTACAGGTAGTTTAGATACTACTTTGGCTTGGGGCTCGGTTTTCTTGGTTGAGTGCTGATCCTTGTGTCTTAGCACAAATACTTTGTGCTTTAACAGTAAAACTGAGGTTCAGTCCAAACATCGTTCACCATCATTTTTGGGCGGCACGGTGGCGCAGCGGTAGAGTTGCTGCCTTTCAGAGCCTGAGACCCGGGTTCGATCCTGACTACGGGTGCTGTATGTACGGAGTTTGTACGTTCTCCCCATGACCTGCATGGGTTTTCTCCGGGATCTCAGCTTTCCTCTCACATTCTAAAAACGTACAGGTTTGTAGGTTAATTGGCTTTGGAATAATTGTAAATTGTCCCCAGAGTGTGCTGGATAGTGTTAATGTGCAGGGACAGCTGGTCGGCGTGGTGTTGTTCAGTGTGCTGTTTCCACGCTGTGTCTCTAAACTAAAGTATCTTGAGTGCCAGTGACAAAATGTACTTACCGCATGAAATAAGTAAAGGATGGATCCTTTACGATTGTAACTGTGGGATTAATCGGCTGAGGTGGATCGAGGACGAAGAAGGGTATCAAAAGAGACTGTAAATTGGTCTTGTATTTCTCCATCCACCAAGTATCCTTGAATCACCAAAGGTCCAGCGACAGGAACTATTGCGCCTGTTGTTTAACAAAGGCACCATTAATAAAACATCATCTGTGACATTGATCACGATGAATCAAGGTTTAGATTTAAGTTTAGCTTTATGTTTATCATTGTCAGGTACAGTGGTACAGTGAACAGCTTTGTTCTGCATGCTCTCCAAACAGATCAGATATACCATACATAGATACAATCAGTTCAAACTCAAGCACAACAGGTAGAGCAAAGGGGAAGATACAGAGTGCAGAATATAGTTCTCAGCATTGTAGCACACCAGTTCCACAGACAAAGTCCAATGTCCGCAATGGGGTAGAGGTGAAACAGTATCCTAGCTTATGGAAGGGCCGTTCAGAAGCCTGATAGCAGAGGAGAAGAAGCTGTTCCTGAGTCAGGTGGTGCGCGCTTTCAAGCTTCTGTATCAGGAGCAGGGTGTGAAAGGTCTTTGCCAAAGCTGTTTGAAGTGTAGATGGAGTCGATTCTGGGGAGCCTGATCAGAGCGCGCTTTCAAGCTTCTGTACCTTCTGCCGGAGTGAGACAAGTCTTTGATTATGTCGGCTGCTTCCTGAGGCAGCGTGAAGTGTAGATAAAGTCAATGGTGGGGAGTCTGGTCTGTGTGATCGACTGGGCTACATCTACAACTCTCTGCAGTTTCTTGCAGTCTTGGGCAGAGCTGTTCCCAAACCAGGCTGTGATGCCACATGACAATGTGCTTACTACGATACATCTGTAGAGGTTAGTAAGAAACCGGAGCACCTGGAGGAAACCCACGCGGTCACAGGGAGAACGTGCAAACTCAACCCAGAAACAACAACCGAGGTCAGGATCGAACCCTCTGACGCTGTGAGGCAGCAGAATAGTGAAAGGCCTGGATAGAGTGGATGTGGAGAGGATGTTTCCATTAATGCGAGAGTCTCGGACCAGAAGTCATAGTCTCAGAATAAAAGGACGTTATTTTAGAAAGATGAGGAGGAATTTCTTTAGTCAGAGAGTGGCGAATCTGAGGAATTCTTTGCCACAGACGGCTGTGGAGCCCGTCAATGGATATTTTTAAGGCAGAGTGACAGATTCTTGATTAGTATGGGTATCAGAGGTTACGGGGAGTAGGCAGGAGAATGGGATTAGGAGGGAAAGATGGACGAACATTCGATGAAGATTCGATATGCCTGCTGCTTTGTGAAGCTGATGGAGGCTCTGACATACCTGCTTCATTGGCACCGCGGGCGTATTCGAATACCATCTCACTGCCAATAATTGCGGCACTGTCCATATCCATCCCACTCAATTCTGCGGTCACCCATTGAAGTTTATTAAACACATCCATCTCATACGTGTCAGAGTGGAAGAGGCATCAGCTCATGGCACAACATGTATAATTACTGCAGACACAAAATGCTGTTGCTGCCTGATGCTGTTTGATACTAAAACACACACACACACACACACACACACACACAAAGTGCTGGAGAAACTCAGCGGGTCAGGCAGCATCTCTGGAGGATATGATGAGAGTTGTTTTGGGTCGGGACTGATTGTTGTAGGGGGGGGGGGGTTGAAAGCTGCAAGAGCGGTGAGAGGTGTACTCTTACCCTCACCCCACCCCCTACCACCTACATCCCTTCCTCTGACCACTTTTCATGCTTCCTCTGCCTTTATCTTATCTCAGACCTTTTTGTCAAACATAGAGAATAGGTGCAGGAGTAGGCCATTTGGCCCTTCGAGATCATCCAAAATCAGTACCCCGTTCCTGCTTTCTCCCCATAACCCCTGATTCCATTATCCCTGACCTATATCTCTCTCTTGAATACATCTTCCCATCTCTGGCCTTTGTCCAACCATCTTCCAACCTGTATTCGCCCATGACTCACCAGGCATTGTCCACCCCCCCCCCCCCCCACCCCCTGCACCGCCATTCAATATGATCATGGCTGATCATCCAACTCAGTATCCTGTACCTGCCTTCTCTCCATACCCCCTGATCCCTTTAGCCACAAGGGCCACACCTAGCTCCCTCTTAAATATAGCCAATGAACTGGCCTCTACTACCTTCTGTGGCAGAGAATTCCACAGATTCACCACTGTGTGAAAAATGTTTTTCTCAGCTCGGTCCTAAAAGATTTCCCCCTTATCCTTTAACTTCCCCAACATTGGGAACAATCTTCCTGCATCTAGCCTGTCCAACCCCTTAAGAATTTTGTAAGTTTCTATATGATCTCCCCTCAATCTTCTAAATTCTAGTGAGTACAAGCCGAGTCTATCCAGTCGTTCTTCATATGAAAGTCCTGACTTCCCAGGAATCAGATCTGTCTGACCCACTGAGTTACTCCTGCTCTTTGTGTCTAAGTAAATCGATGTCAATAGAGTTGAGGGGGGAGGGGATTTAATTGGCAGATGGTTGGACAAAGGCCAGGCATGAGAGGAATAGATCGGGTAGATGCACAGAGTAGGTGAATCGAGGACCAGAGGACATAGGTTTAAGGTGAAGGGGAAAAGATTTAATAAGAATCTGAGGGTTAACTTGTTCAAACAAAGGGTGGTGGGTGTATGAAACAAGCTGCCAGAGGAGGTAGTTGAGGCTGGGACTATCCCATCGTTTAAGAAACAGTTAGGCAGGTACATGGATAGGACAGGTTAGGAGGGATATGGACCAAACGCGTGCAGGTGGGATTAGTGTAGCTGGGACATGTTGGCCAGTGTGGGCAAGTTGTGCCGAAGGGCCTGTCTCCACGCTGCATCACTCTATGACTCTATGACCCTATGAAAAGACAAAAGACGTTGCGATAAGGAGATAACGAGTCAAGAGGATTGAAACATGAAGCCGAAGGAAGGGATGCAGGTGGAAGGGGATGGGGGAAGGGGAAAGGTGGGCATAATTGTGGGAGGAATGGGTGCACATTCAGGTGGGGCACAGGGAAAGAGAGGGCAGAGTAAAGGGGTGAGGGGGTGTTTGTGGGTTAGGCACCTAACGTGAAGCATCAACATTCGAAACGATCGCCGAGCCTGCACTTGATCTCGCTGATGTATAAGAGTCCACATCTTGAACAACGGATACAGTAGATGAGGTTGGAGGAGGTGCAAGTGAACCTCTGCCTCACCTGAAAGGACTGTCGGGGTCCCTGGACAGAGTCGAGGGAGGAGGCATAGGGACAGGTGTTGCATCTTCTGCGGTTGCAGGGGAGGGTACCTGGGGGAGGTGTGGTTTGGGTGAGAAGGGATGAGTTAACCAGGGAGTTGCGGAGGGAACGGTCTCTGGGGAAGGCGGGAAGAGGTGGAGATGGGTAGATGTGACTGGTCAAATTAATAAGGCAGCTGTGCACCTACCCCAAAATTGGTAACGTTCTGATGATGAAGGCAGTAGACCTCTCGGCAGAACATGTCCACCTGTTCATCGGCTCCAGCCCCTGTAAAGAGAAGCCCAAAGAGGGAAGACAAAGTTAAACACAGTCTCAGCATTCTGGCACTGATACCTGAACCTTCCGACTGTGTCTCAGCAGCTTCAGGTGGATGTGATGTTAGACGCCTTGATTCACCTCCTTATGTACTCCTTCATGACTGTCCTGTTTGAATATAAGATGCTCCGGGCAATCTGATTAAAAGATGATATGTAAAGCAGCTGACTATGCAAACATAAAAATGTATAGCGCAAATATAGGGTGGCGCAGCGGTGCAGCGGGTAGAGCCGCTGCCTCACAGTGCCAAGATCACGACCTCGGGAGCTGCCTTTGTGTGGAGTTTGCACGTTCTCCCTGTGACCACGTGGGTTTCCTCCGGGTGCTCCGGTTTCCCCCCCGCATCCCAAAGACATGCGGGTTTGTTGGTTTATTGGTCCTCTGGAAATTGCCCCTCGTGTGTAGGGAGCGGAAGCGAAAGTGGGATAACCTGTGTGAACGGATGATCGATGGTCAGCGTGGACTCGGTGGGCCAAGTGGCCTCTCTCCATGCTGTGCCTTTCAATTCAACTCCAAAGATCTAAGGAACAAAATGCCGGAGGAACTCAATGGTCAGTAAGTCTGCCCCAACATTCAATAAGTTGGGTTGCTCCTGGGCCTGGCCAAGCTGGCCATCCACGAGTCACGGCACCAGACGGTGAAGGGCTCTACCCGAGCCAGCTGCCTGCCCCTTTTCCGGGGTTCCGTCCGTGCCCGGGTGGGGTTAGAAAGGGAATATGCCCTGTCTACGGGCAACCTGAGGGAGTTCCGGGACCGCTGGGCTCTGCAGGGTGTTGAATGTATCCTCAATAAGGATTGTAACATAGTTGTATAGTAGTTTATTATGGATAAATGTTTGTGTTGTATTATGGTGGTGGGTTCTGGCTTGTTTTATTGTAGTGTAAATATTATTTTTAATAATTGAATAAATTTTTTGATATAAAAAAAAACAAAACAAAAAATTTCAATATAATCATATTGAAGTGACACAGAACAATACTCTGCTGACTATCCCGTCTATCAACTCCACAGGCCATCGTCCAGGTAGACTTTAGTTCAGTTTACAGACACAGTACTGATAAAGACCCTACTGCTCACCGAGTCCACGTGGACCAGCGATCCTGCTCACACCAGGGACAATTTATACTTTTTACCGAAGTCAAGGAACCTACAAACCTGTACATCTTTGGAGTGTGGGAGGAAACTGGAGCTCCCGGGAAAAACCACGCGGTCACAGCTAGAACGTGCAAACTCCGTACAGACAGCACCCAAGGTCAGGATCGAACCCGGTAGAGCCCTAGAACTGTGTAGAGTAGAAACAGGCCCTTCGGCCCATCTTGCCTATGCTGGCCGAGTTGACATACTAGGCTGGTGAGGTTTCTAATATATGACCCTGGTATCAGTGAGTAGTGGAATCACAGGGGGTTGAAGTGGATGTGGGGAGAGTGAAAGGTGGGATTTCTGTGTAACTAGGTGGCTGGTGGTTAGCAGACACCCGATGGGCCAAAGAGCCAGTTTCCATGCTGGATCTCTCTGTACATCCATCACCAATACTCACCAATAATAGAAGTCCTCACCATTCAGAGAATCCCCTCATCTATAATTTTAACATATTAGGTGGAGAATTACTTCACCAACTAGAGTGTGGCCCTGACACATCTGCCTCATTGGAGACCTTTGCACTAGCTTTAATAGGACTTTGTCGGGCTTCAATGTTATATTTTAGCACTAAACGTTGTACCCTTTATCCTTTATCTGTGCAGTGTGGATGGCCTGATTGTGGTCCACACTTCAAAGACGTACAGGTTTGTATGTTAATTGGCTTGGTAGAATTATAAATAGTCCCTGGTGTGGGTCGGATACTGTTGGTGTGCGGGGATCGCTGGATGGCGCGGGCTTGGTGGGCTGAAGGGCCTGTTTCTGTGCTGTATCTCTAAACTAAACTAAATTGATGTATATTCTTTTCTTGGACTGGGTAGCACACAAACAAAAGCTGTTCAATGTACATCTTTATCTTGCACTAAATGTTATTCCCTTCATCCTGTATCTATATACTGTGAATGGCTTGATTGTAATCATGTATAGTCTTTCCGCTGACTATATAGAACACAACAAAAATGCTTTTCACTGTACCTCAGACCAGGTGACGCTAAATTAAACTAAAGTCAACTAAACAATAAACTAAAGGAAACAAACTAAACAAAACTGAATTAAACTAAACTAAACTAAAAGCTGAACTGAACTGAAAAAAACAAACTAAACTAAACTAAGAAGGGACTCGACCCGAAACATCACCCATTCCTTCTCTCCGGAGATGCTGCCTGTTCCGCTGAGTTACTCCGGCATTTCCAAACTAAACTTTGCACGTTGATCAACAATTGCCATTGTTGCGTTTGCTCATTCCACCCACTTACCCTCCCCTGAGTTTGCTACTTCCATTTCCAGAGGTTTCCCGTGTGCTACCATTACACTTGGTACTGGAACCTCCCCTTTCCTTCAAGCTAATCGCTGCCAAATGAGATTACAGGCAACAGAGTTTACATTTGCTCTGCACTCAGTGACCCACACCTCACTGACATTTACAAATCCTTCCTGTTACCCTGGGGAACGGTGCGTGATCTACTCTGAAGAGAGACACATCCCTGCGGAGTTGATAAAAAATAAAATGGGTTGGTTGTGAATCAATGTAAATGAGTGCTTGAGGGTGAGAATGGCCTGAATGAGCTGACTGGACCAGTTTCATTGCGTATGGCTCTAGAACCACCAGGTGGCTGAATCAAATTGCATTGTACCTTAAATGTAAAGCGTGACAATAAAGGACCCTAGAACCATTGAACCATTGAAGTTTTAAACCCTAATTTTCTTATCTTTTCAATAAACAGATGTCTATGTCCAAAAAAGGGTCTCAACCTGAAATGTCACCCATTTCTTCTATCCAGAGATGCTGCCTGTTACGCTGTGTTACTCCAGCATTTTGTGTCTAACTCCTATTTTTCAATCCTTTGACATATTTCTTTATCTCCACTGTTAAGTTTCTTTTCCTTTTTTTAATTAAAAAGCACGGAAACTGGCCCTTCGGCCCACCGAGTCTGCGCTGACCAGCGATCACCCCATACAGTAACACACTTGGGACAATTTACAATTTCACCAAAGCCAATTAAACTACAAACCTGCACAACTTTGGAGTTTGGGAGGAAAACCGGAGCACCCAGAGAAAACCCCCGTGGTCACAGGGAGAAGGTGCACCTGCAGTCAGGATTGAACCCGGGTCTCTGGCGCTGTAAGGCAGCAACTCTACCGCCGCGCCACCGTGCCACCCATGTACGTACACGATTTATATAAATATTGTTTTCCGAGGGCCACCTTCGAGTGGTGGTGGAGAGCCTGGCGTAAGGCTGAGATGCTGAGATGTAAACCGTGAGCTGTGCTCTTGGCAGAGTCACCCATGGTGGGCAGGTCGAGGGAGGGGGGGGGGGGGGGGGGGGGGGGGGGGGGGGCCGGGAAGGTTACTGACAAGGCCCGGCCCAAGCAGAAGATCAGGACGGTGGAGCAGGTGGAGGATGTCGTGTGGCCAGCGGGTGGGGACCACCATGACTGAGAAGGTGGAAAAAGCTGCAGCAGGGATAGACTCCCCATCCTGGTGGAGTCCATGCCGTTGGACCCGGGTCTGTCTCTGTCGCGGACCATGTGGTGGGTGGGTGTCCTTGCACCAGTCTCCCCGCGTCACACACGGGTGTCCACCTGGAGGGACATCAAGCCTGTGGCTTCACAATCGGCCTCCTCACCTGTCTCAAGACAGGACCCACTAGGACAACCAGGATGAGTAGGCTGGGACCCTATTCCTTGCAGCACTGGAGGATGAGGGGCGATCTTATGGAGGTGTATAAAATCACAGATCGGGTCAAGGCACATCTTTGTGAATCTTCTCTGGACAGTCCCGAGCTTAACAACATCTTTCCCATAGCAAAGTTAACACAAGTTAGAGATGACTCAAACTGGAATATGAACAGCGTCTCTTGTCCAAAGTAGTTGAATCGCGGACAAGAGGACATAGGTTTAAGGTGAAAGTAAAAATATTTAATAGAAATCTGAGGAGTAACTTTTTCACACAAAGGATGGTGGTCGTGTGGAACAAGCTACCAGAGGAGGCAGGGTCTATCGCAACATTTAAGACACAGTTAGATGTGTACATGGATAGGACAGGTTTAGAGGGATATGGGCCAAACACAGGCAGGTGGGACTAGTGTAGATGGGACATGTTGGCCGGTGTGGGCAAGTTGGCCTAAAGACTGCGTTTCCATAGTGTGTGTATATATATCAGACACGTGCCGTTGTAAATAGGCTCGTTCGAAGCTTCCCCCCAGTCTCGTTCACTCAAAAAAACATTGAGTCAAAAACACTAGAACAACTAAACTTTATTTTTGGATTGCACAACAAATTCCCCTCTACGATACCTAAACCACCGTGGGTTCGGTCCTTGTATCTTGCCAAGCCCTTCAGCCTCATGCAAGCAGAAACACTCCAAAACGTCACGCAGTCCCAAGCGCTCTTCATGAAGATCGACAAAGAACCTCGTGGGGGTTACCTTTCATAGTTCCCCGAACCTTGAGGGCCTGAACTACATAGGGGAGGACCCTTACAATCCAATCAAACATATTAATTATATCAGTACATTATTGACAGTTCCCCAACCCAATAACAGAATCCCCGCCATACATTGTTTCAGGTAATGCTTCAGGAGGAAGCCAACATAACTTGCATTATGCAACATTTACCCTGGAATCCATACAAACCATCTAGGACTTAACACTTTTAACCAATCAACAACAGCAGGGGAACTGTCTAGCAACATTATTTACAATATGTACACTTAGTTTTTATTGATCCAATCAACATCATGCATTTTACACTTCCTTGGAGGTCCTCTGCAGAAATCCCATTCATTCTGTCAATTGAATATGCAACACTGATCTGGGCCCTAGACTTACTGGCACCATTCAGAAGCTTGTCTTATTTCTGCAGAGACTTGATCAAAATGCTGTGAAACTGAATGTGGTGGCCTGCACTGCTCGAAATGCTATGAAACTGAATGTGGTGGCCTGCACTCTGCTCGAAAAGCTATAAAACTTAATGTGATGGCCTGCACTCTGCTCAAAATGCTTTGAAGCTCTATATAGTGGCCTGCACTCTGCTCAAAATACTATGAAACTGAATGTGGTGGCCAGCACTCTGCTGGAAATGCTATGAAACTGAATGTGGAGGCCTGCACTCTGCTCGAAATGCAATGAAACTGAATGTGGTGGCCTGCACTCTGCTCAAAATGCAATGAAACTGAATGTGGTGGCCTGCACTCTGCTCAAAAGGCTATGAAACTCAATGTGGTGGCCTGCACTCTGCTTGAAGTGCTATGAAACTGAATGTGGTGGCCTGCACTCTGCTTGAAGTGCTGTGAAACTGAATTTGGTGGCCTTCACTCTGCTTGAAATGGAATTTCAAGGAATAGCCATGATTGAACTGCCAGCCCACCAGCCCTGAGAGACTGATCTGCCAGCCCACCAGCCCTGATTAACTGAGCTGCCCACCTACCAGGCCTGAGTGACTGAGCTGCCAGCCCACCAGGCCTGAGTGACTGAGCTGCCATCCCAAGAATCCATTCGGCCCTCAATGTCTATGCTAGCCCTCTGGAAACCAGCCCCTTCGGCCCACAGCACCCAAACTAGCACTCCAGAAAGCCCCCCCCCACTGGCCACCAATATTGGAATTGGTGTAGAGGTGGAATATTGTGCTGGGGGACCAGCCCTCCCATGTGAAGCTGGGACCCAACGTGTCCCACTTAGTTTAGTTATTATACTAAAAGTCCCATCTTGACCACTTCCTGTCTACGTTGTAAATTAATTTTAGAAAAAAATGATACCCTATATTGCTATGATTTTTTGTCATCTTACTCACTGTCCTCCTCCGCTACAGCAGCCTCAATCATTGAAAAATAAAAAAGTTATGAATGTTTTAAAAATCTTGAGATCAGCTGATTGGTCCTCTCGCCTTTCAATCACCATGATGAAGGTTACGCTCCTTCCGGGGGGGGGGGGGGGGGGGGGGGGGGAAGGAGTATAAAACCCCGGATGCCTGGACGTCAGTCAGTCACTCTGGAAGATTGTGAGGGAGAGTCCACAACTGTTATTCTGCTGTGAGTCAACTGAACTGTGAGTCAACTGAACTGTGAGTCTACTGAACTGTGAGTCTACAATGTGCTTGCAGTAAATGATTTGTTAGCCAGCAATGTGGCTGCAATGAATGATGATTTGTTAACCCTTAACGTGCTTGCAATAAATGATATGTTAGCCAGCAAAGTGCTTGCAATGAATGATGATTTGTTAACCCTTAATGATTTGTTAGCCCTTAATGAAATGAGTTATTTGGCCTGCCCTGTGCTTGACATTAAAATGGAAATGGAAATTAAATGAAAATGAAATGAGTTGTTTGGCCTGCCCTGTGCTTTTGCTTTTGCTTTTGCTTTTGCTTTGCCTTTGCTTTGCTTGACCTGACCTGAAATGAAAGGAAATGGGTTGTATTGTTGGCTGGCCCCGCCTGCCCTGTGCTTTTGCTTTTGCTTTACCTTTGCTTTGCTTGACCTGACCTGAAATGAAAGGAAATGGATTGTGTTGTTGGCTGACACCGCCTGCCCTGTGCTTTGGCTTTTGCTTTGCATTTGCTTTGCTTGACCTGACCTGAAATGAAAGGAAATGGATGTATTGTTGGCTGGCCCCGCCTGCCCTGTGCTTGACTTGACTTGACTTGAAATGGATTGACAGGAACAAGACTGAAAAGCAGGACTTCTCGGTGGTTATCTCTGGATTGCTTCCAGTACCTCATGCTGGTGAGGGCAGGACAGGGAGATAGATCCGAATGTGTGGCTGGGGGGCTGGTGCAGGGAGCAGGGATTTAACTTTTATAGACCACTGGGAGCTCTTCTGGGGTAAGGATGACCTGTACAAAAGGGACGGGTTACACCTTAACTGGAGGGGAACCAACATTCTGGCAGGCAGGTTTGCTAGTGCTACACGTGTGGGTTTAAACTAAGTAGCGGGGGGGTGGGCTGACAAATTGGTAGTATAAAGATGGAGTTAAAGGGGAAGTGAGCACAAGAAAAGTTTCACAAGACTCCCGAATTACTGGGTTAACCGATAACCTTTAAATAATTTTACTTGATTTATCTTCTGCAATTACTGGAATTTGGACTGATGAATATAGATCGCCCATCCAGCCCCACGTACTGATGTAGGGCCTGCCCCAAACGTCGACCATTCCTTTCCACCCACTGATATCCACCCGCAGTAGATTAAATGTTTAAGAAGGAACTGCAGATGCTGGAAAATCGAAGGTAGACAAAAATGCTGGAGAAACTCAGCGGGTGAGGCAGCATCTGTGGAGCGAAGGAATAGGTGACGTTTCGGGTCAAGACCCTTCATCAGAATGATGAGGGGATGAGGTGGGCGGGAAGCCTCCCCCCACTTCCACATCAGTCTGAAGAAGTCTCCTATTCCTTCACTCCACCCCCCCACCTCCACATCAGTCTGAAGAAGTCTCCTATTCATTCACTCCACCCCCCACCTCCACATCAGTCTGAAGAAGGGTCTCCTATTCCTTCACTCCACCCCCCCCCTCCTCCTACATCAGTCAGAAGAAGGGTCTCCACCCGAAACGTCACCTATTCCTTTGCTCCATAGATGCTGCCTCACCCGCTGAGTTTCTCCAGCATTTTTGTCTACCTCCCGCAGTAGATTACTGGACTAATCCAGTAACCTGCATTAGTCCAGGTCACTGGATTGCTAAAGCAGCAACATTTAGTTTAGTTTAGGGGAACCGTGTGGAAACTGGCCCTCGGCCCAGAGTCCACGCCGACCAGCGATCACCCGTTCACACTAGTTCCATCCAACATGCTGGTAAAAATATGCAAAAGCCAATTAACCTACAAACCTACACGTCTTTGGGATGTGGGAGGAAATTGGAGCACCCGGAGAAAATCCACTCAGTCACGGGGAGAATAGGCAGACAGCACCCACGGTCAGGATCGAACCTGGGTCTCTGGCGCTGTAAGACAGCAACTCTGCCATTGCGCCACCGTGCCATTCTTGAACACTGCGCTCAGCCGACAGAGCCACGGCCTGACAGCACCAGCGACTCGGGTTCCACCCTGTCCATGTGTGTGGAGTTTCCATTTTCTCCCCGGGATCGCGTGGGTTTCCTCCAGGTGCTCCACTGTCCTCCCTCATCCCAAAGACATGCGGGTTTGTAGGTTAATTGGCCCTCTGTGGATTGCCCCCTGGTGTGTAGGGAGTGGATGAGAAAGGGGGATTTCACATTGGGGATGATCAGCCATGATCACATTGAATGGCAGTGCTGGCTTGAAGGGCTGAATGGCCTACTCCTGCACCTATTGTCCATTATCTACTGGGATAGCATAGAACTAGTGTAATCGGGTGATCGTAAATAGGTGCAGGAGTAGGCCATTCAGCCCTTCGAGCCTGCACTGCCATTCGATATGATCATGGCTGATCATCCAACTCAGTATCCCATCCCTGCCTTCTCTCCACACCCCTTGATCCCTTTAGCCACAAGGGCCACATCTAACTCCCTCTTAAATATAGCCAATGAACTGGCCTCAACTACCTTCTGTGGCAGAGAATTCCACAGGTTCACCACAATGATTTTCTTATCTCGGTCCTAAAAGACTTCCCTCTTATCCTTAAACTGTGACCCCTAGTTCTGGACTTCCCCAACATCGGGAATAATCTTCCTGCATCTAGCCTGTCCAACCCCTTAAGAATTTTGTAAGTTTCTAGAAGATCCCCCCTCAATCTTCTGAATTTCCCACCGTTGTCCCAACCTTGCAGATATTGTACAGTTGACCACTTTACTTTACATTCGTATTATCAAACTCAATTAGGTCACATATCAGTTGTTTCCTTCCAAGAAACTCTTTGGTAGGGCTGAAGATATCCTGGCTGGGTTGCTCCTAGGCCTGGCCAAGCTGGCCATCCGCAAGTCAAGGCGCCAGGCGGTGGAGGGCTCTACCCGAGCCGGCTCCCTGCCCCTTTTCCGGGGTTACGTCCGTGCCTGGGTGACAATAGACAATAGGTGCAGGACAAGGCCATTCGGCCCTTCGAGCCAGCACCGCCATTCAATGTGATCATGGCTGATCATTCCCAATCAGTACCCCGTTCCTGCCTTCTCCCCATATCCCCTGACTCCGCTATTTTTGAGAGCACTATCGAGCACTCTCTTGAAAGTATCCAGAGAACCTGCCTCCACCGCCCTCTGAGGCAGAGAATTCCACAGACTCACAACTCTCTGTGAGAAAAAGAGGTTTCCTCGTCTCCGTTCTAAATGGCTTACTCCTTATTCTTAAACTGTGGCCCCTAGTTCTGGACTCCCCCAACATCAGGAATATGATTCCTGCTTCTAGCGTGTCCAAACCCTTAACTATCTTATATGTTTCAATGAGAACACCTCTCATCCTTCTAAACCTCAGCCCGAGCCGGCTGCCTGCCCCTTGTCCGGGGTTACGTCCACGCCCGGGTGGTGTTAGAGAGGGACTACGCGCTGTCCACGGGCTCCCTGGGGGATTTCCAGGACCGCTGGGCAGCGCGGGGGGGTTGAGTGTATCCTGGACAAGGAGTGAAGATACTTGTATAGTAGTTTACTTGGTATATCTGTTTTGTCTTGTACTATGGTGGTGGTATCTGTTTTGTTTTATTGTGTTGTAAATACTACACAATAGTATGAATGTTTGAATAAATATTTTTGATTAAAAAAAAAACTATGAAAGGCTACACTGCTGTCTAATGCTACATAATATTGTCATCTTTAGTTTCAGGATGGCTGCAGAGGAAATGACCATGGCGTTGAATGATATTTACAGCACAGGCCTTTAACACAGTTGGTCCACAATAGTGTTTAAGCCCAACAGCAGTTTCCTCTTCAGCCCATCCCAACAATATAGATCCTTCCGTTCCCGACACTTTCATGTTATCCAGCTTCAGATAAGACTCAGAATGCTAGAGTAACTCAGTGAGTTAGACAGCATCTCTGGGGTCTGACGAAGGTTCTCGACCTGAAACTTCACCCATTCCTTCTCTGCAGAGATGCTGCCTGTCCCGCTGAGTTACTCCAGCATTTTGTGTCTATCTTCGGTGCAAACCAGCATCTGCAGTTCCTTCCTACACATCATACCCAGGTTTCCGTGATATTCACCTCAACTATTCCAGGCCAGAGCTCAAATAATGATGAGACGAAGTACAGGAAGGAGATATCAGGTGCCAGGACAATTCCCTCTACCATAATGTCAGCTGTGGCACGGTGGCGTAGCGGTAGAGCTCCTGCCTTACAGCGCCAGAGACCGGGGTTCGATCCTGACGAGTGCTGCCTGTACGGAGTTTGTACGTTCTCCCCGTGACTTTTCTCCAAAATCTTCGGTTTCCCCCCACACTCCAAAGATGTACAGGTTTGTAGGTTAATTGACTCAGTATGAATGTAAAATTGTCCCTAGTGTGTGTAGGTCAGTGTTGATGTGCGGGGATCGCTGGTCAGTTTGGACTCGGTGGGCCGAATGGCCTGTGTCTCTAAACTAAGCTAAGCAGGGCAAAGGAGATAGTTATTTACTTCGGAAAGTGTGGTGGAGTACATGTCCCAATCAGCAAGTGGAAATGCCCCAATCAGCTAAAGTGGAAATGGTTGAGAGATTCAGCTTCATTGGTGTGAATATCACGGGGTCAAGGAAAGAGCGTTCACGTCGCGGCCCTGTTTCCACCAATCTTTCCACCACCACTCAAAAGAAGCAAAAAGACAGGTACCATTGTATGCAGATGCCGAGAAATGTGTTCAATGGACTTCGATCACATTCAATGTGATCATGGCTGATCATCCCCAATCAGTACCCCGTTCTTGCCTTCTCCCCATATCCCCTGACTTCGCTAACTTAAGTGCCCTATCTAGCTCTCTCTTGAAAGTATCCAGAGAACCGGCCTTCACCGCCCTCTGAGGCAGAGAATTCCACAGACTGTCAAACTCTCTGGGTGAAAAAGTGTTTCCTCGTCTCCGTTCTAAATGGCTTACCCCTTATTCTTAAACTGTGGCCCCTGGTTCTGGACTCCCCCAACATCGGGAACATGTTTCCTGCCTCTAGTGTGTCCAAACCCTTAATAATCTTATATGTTTCAATAAGATACCCTCTCATCCTTCTAAACTCCAGCTTATACAAACCCAGCCGCTCCATTCACTCAGCATATGATAGTCCCGCCATCCCGGGAATTAACCTTGTAAACCTACGCTGTACTCCCTCAATAGCAGGAAAGTCCTTCCTCAAATTAGGGGACCCAAAACTGCACACAATACTCCAGGTGTGAACTCAGCTCAGCTCTGGCTGAACAACTTCCAACCTTGTGTGTGAACTCGATAAGAAGAACGTCACCAATAATTTGTTCTGGACCAACCGCATTGAAGTTACAGCCAAAGAAAAACCACATCAACGCCTCTACTTCCTCAGGAGGCTGGGGAACTTCAGCAAGTTCTATAGAAAGCATTCTGCCGGGTTGCGTCACAGCTTGGTTTCACAGCTGCTCTGCCCAAGGCTGCACACAATTGCAGAGTTGTGGAGGGAGCACAGTCCATCACGCACACCAGACTCCCCATCATTCATTCTCCACACCGTCTTGGGAAAGCATTCAGCATAAGCAAGGACTACCGCACTCTGGTCATTCCCACTTCTCTCCTCACATGTCAGAAGACACAAAAGCTTGAAAGCATATTCCACCAGATTCAGGACCAGCTTCTTCCCCACCTATTAGACACCTGAACTGACCTCTTATATTAAATAGACAAAAATGCTGGAGAAACTCAGCGGGTGAGGCAGCATATATGGAGCGAAGGAAATAGGTGATGTTTCGGGTCGGAAGAAGAGTCTCGACCCAAAACGTCACCTATTCCTTCGCTCCATAGATGCTGCCTCACCCGCTGAGTTTCTCCAGCATTTTTGTCTACCTTTGATTTTTCCAGCATCTGCAGTTCCTTCTTAAACATCTTATATTAGGTCATAAGTGGCAGGAGCAGAATTAGCACATCAAGTCTACTCCACCATTCAATAATGGCTGATCTAGCTCTCCCTCCTAACCCCATTCTCCTGCCTTCTGCCCATAACCTCCGATACCCATACTAATCAAGAATCTATCTATCTCTGCCTTAAAAATGTAATTAATTTTGGATTTAATCCCAATCTTCTAATCTCCCTGTTTACAATCCTTCCGTTAGTTTGACCTGTACTTTCTCTGTAGCTGTAACACTATATTTCGCAATGTGACCTTTCTCTTTTCGCACTGCCTATTATACTTTCACCGAATTCTTCGGTTTCCTCCCACACTCCAAAGACGTACAGGTTTGTAGGTTAATTAGTTAGGTAAATGTAAAAATTGTCCCTGGTGGGTGTAGGATGGTGTTAATGTGCGGGAATCGCTGGTCGACGTGGACCCGGTGGGCCAAAGGGCCTGTTTCCACACTGTATCTCTAAACTAAACTGAATTAAACCAATAGACGGTGTTTTTTTTTGCGACTGTACGTGCCGGTCTATAGTACAGGCACCACAAAAAAAGTTAAAATGTGGACCCTCAAATTTTTAGAATTTTTAACATTACACAATGATTACAACGGTACAGGAACAGGCCCTTCGGCCCACAAAGTCCGTGCCATACATGATGCCAAGACCAACTCTCCTCTGCCTGCACGTGATCCATATCCCTCCATTCCCTGCATATCCTGTGTCTAACTAAAAGCTTCTTATCGCTTATTGTATATGCCTCCACCCTCCCCATCAGCATGTTCCAGGCACTCACCACCCTATAAAACAGCCACCATAGTGCCGGTGCCGAAAAAGTCCAAAATCACCAACCTCAACGACTACCGCCCGGTTGCCCTGACTCCAATCCCTATGAAGTGCTTCGAAAGGCTGGTCCTCTCCCATATTAAATCCAGCATCCCTGCCTCACTGGACTCCCATCAATTTGCATACAGGGCAAATAGATCGATAGAGGATGCCATCTCTCTGGCCCTTCACACTGTCCTGACTCACCTGGACAGACAGGGCACGTATGTGACGATGCTCTTCATTGACTATAGCTCTGCATTCAATACGGTCATCCCCACCAAGCTCGCCACCAAACTCCACCAGCTAGGCCTCAGCTCACCGATATGCGCTTGGATCCTAAACTTTCTCACGGAGTGACCGCAGGCAGTGAGACTGGGCCCGCACCTGTCCTCCACCATCACCCTGAGCACCGGCACACCACAGAGCTGTGTACTAAGCCCCATGCTCTACTACCTCTTCACTCACGACTGTGTCCCTGCATTCGACACAACACCATCGTGAAGTTTGCAGATGACATAACAGTGATTGGGCTGATCACCAACGGTGATGAAACAAAATACAGAGCGGAGGTGCAGAACCTGGCGGACTGGTGCGCCAATAACAACTTGGCACTAAATACCTCCAAGACCAAGGAGCTAATTATTGACTTCAGGAGGTCCCATTCTGGAGAATACGCCCCAATCTCCATTTACGGGGAAAGTGTGGAGAGAGTGTCCAGCTTTAAGTTTCTGGGCACTCACTTTTCAGAAGACCTCACATGGTCCACGAACACCGCCGCGCTGGTCAAGAAGGCACAGCAACGACTGTTCTTCCTGAGGACATTAAAAAAGACTGGTCTGCCCCAACAGCTGCTGACAACGTTCTACCGCTGCACCACAGAGAGCATACTAACGTATGGCATCTCTGTGTGGTATCTCAGCTGCACGGAGGCGGAGAGGAGAGCTCATCAGTGCGTCGTCAACAGAGCGCAGCGGATCATCGGGACAGAGCTACCAGCCTTGGAGGGCATCTACCACACGCGGTGCCTCAGGAAGGCCCTCAGCATCCATAAGTACTCATCACACCCCTGCCACGGTCTGTTTCAACTACTTCCCTCCGGCAGACGTTACAAGGCCTTCTACGCCCGAACCTCCAGACTCGGTAACAGTTTTATCCCAAGAGCTATAGCGGCTCTGAACCGGCCCTAATGAGTGCCCCCCCACTCACCCCCTTTGGACAGTCTCCCTCAGATGGTCACGTCAATCAATTCAGCTTGCTTATTTATGTATTGTATTTATTTACCTTTCTTGTACATCAGTGGAGCTGCATACTAAATCTTGTTGTACTGACGTGCAATGACAATAAAAGATATTATTATTATTATTATATTATGTGTACAAAATAAAACTTATGGGGCTGTCCCACTGTACGAGCTAATTCAAGAGTTCTCCCGAGTTTCCCCTGATTCGAACTCGGTGAATTACGGTAATAGCCGCTTGTCGGTACTCGGGGCTCTCGTGGACATTTTTCAACACGTTGAAAAATCTTTACGAGTCTTTACGAGCTTACCGCGTTTGCCGAGTACCTGCCGTTAGCGTTACGAGCCGCTAAGAGACGTCCCGAGCTCCGACGTACCCTCTACGCACATTCTACGTACTTACCACGAGTTAGATTTTTTTTTAAACTTGGGAGAGCTCTTGAATTACCTCGTACAGTGGGACAGGCCCATTAATATTTACATCCTGTTGTCTACTATATATTTCCCTCAGCTCTCCCTTCATCCTCTGGGTTTCAACCCTTGACAGTCCAAGCTCTCCCTGTCGTCACTCCCTCCTAGTTCAGGCATCATTCTTACCTAGTTTTCCTTCCGCCTGACTGTCAGTCTGAAGAAGGCTCTCGACCCGATACGTCACCTATTCCTTTTCTCCACAGATGATGCCTGACCCACTGAGTTACTCCAGCATTTTCTGTCTGTACCACGGCACGGTGGCGCAGCGGTAGAGTTGCTGCTTTACAGCTCTTACAGCGCCAGAAACCCCAGTTCAATCCCAACTACGGGTGCTGTCTGTGTGGAGTTTGTATGCTGGGGGAGCCCAGAACCGGGGGCCACAGTTCAAGAATAAGGGGTAAGCCATTTAGAATGGAGACGAGGAAACACTTTTTCACACAGATAGTTGTGAGTCTGTGGAATTCTCTGCCTCAGAAGGCGGTGGAGATCGGTTCTCTGGATACTTTCAAGAGAGAGCTAGATAGGGCTCTTAAAAATAGCGGAGTCAGGGGATATGGAGAGAAGGCAGGAACGGGGTACTGATTGGGGATGACCAGCCATGATCACATTGAATGGCGGTGCTGGCTCGAAGGGCCGAATAGCCTACTCCTGCACCTATTATCTATTGTTCTCCCTGCGACCTGCATGGGTTTTCTCCGAGTTCTTTGCTTTCCTCCCACACTTCAAAGACATACAGGTTTGTAGGTTAATTGGGTTGGTTATAAATGTGAAATTGTCCCTAGTGTGTGTAGGGTAGGGGATCGCTGATCAGTACAGACTCGGTAGGCCAAAGGTCCCGTTTCCACGCTGTATCTCTAAACTAAAACAAAACTAAACTAAACCTCCTCTGCACCCTTTCCAAAACATCCACATCCTCCCTATAATGGGGAACAATAAAATGTATGCATTAAATTAGACAGTTAGGCCCTTAAACAGCTTAAGCAGCTCTGCCATAGACTCCACCAGCAAGGAAAGCTTTGCTTGCCGGCACCTACATGTCTATGATAAAGCTAATGGGTAAAGTCAGTGTTACCACATTTATACAACCCATATGTATTGGCAGAAAAAAGCATCTTTGAAGAACCACACTGCCGAGCCACACTCACTTCCTTTCATCTCGACCAGCGATAAATTCTGTTAAGACTCTTGTCAAGACATCAAGTACAACCACTTCCATTTCCTTTGACAATAACAGGTTTTTGATGGATACAAAGAGATGTCTATAACACGGAAGATAGACACAAAAAGCTGATGTAACTCAGTGAATCAGGCAGCATCTCTGGAGAAAAGGAAGAGGCTGCTTTTCGCGTCGAGAGTCTTCAGCAGACGAAGGGGCCTGTCCCACTTAGACGATTTTTCAGGCGACTGCCGGTGACTGACAAGTTGCCGGCAGTCGCCTGAAAAACCGGCAACTGGAACGGCGACTGTCACGCACACACACACACACGTCGCTTCCTTCACCAGCCCGTTATGCAGGCGGGGGACAGGGCAAGCGGGCGAGTGCTGTCTGAGTGCAATTCACACGGTCCAAAGCCAATGTGATACAGACACACACCACGATGAACAGGAAGGGTGGCGCTGTGATTAAGAAGCTAACATTAGCAAATTTGCAGATGACACAAAGCTGGGTGGCAGTGTGAAGTGTGAGGAGGATGCGATGAGAATGCAGGGTGACTTGGACAGGTTGGGTGAGTGGGCAGATGCATGGCAGATGAAGTTTAATGTGGATAAATGTGAGGTTATCCACTTTGGTATCAAAAACAGGAAGGCAGATCACTATCTAAATGACATCGTTGGGAAAAGGGGAAGTACAACGGGATCTGGGAGGTCTTTAGTCATCAGTCTATAAAAGTAAGCATCAAGGTACAGAAGGCAGTGAAGAAAGCGACTGGCATGTAGCCTTTATAACAAGGGGTCGAGTATAGGAGCAAAGAGGTCCTTCTGCAGTTGTACAGGGCCCTAGTGAGACCACACCTGGAGTATTGTGTGCAGTTTTGGTCCCCTAATTTGAGGAAGGACGTTCTTGCTATTGAGGGAGTGCAACGTAGGTTTACAAGGTTGATTCCCGGGATGGCGGAACCATCATATGCTGAGAGAATGGAGCGGCTGGGGTTGTATACTCTGGAGGAGAGAGGATCTTATTGAAACATATAAGATTATTAAGGGTTTAGACACGTGAGAGGCAGGAAACATGTTCCCGATGTTGGGGGAGTCTAGAACCAGAGGAAACACTTTTTCACACAGAGAGTTGTGTCTGTGGAATTCTCTGCCTCAGACGGCGATGGGGGCCGGTTCTCTGGATACTTTCAAGAGAGAGTTAGATAGGGCGCTTAAAGATAGCGGAGTCAGGTGATACGGGGAGAAGGCAGGAACGGGGTACTGATTGTGGATGATCAGCCTTGATCACATTGAATGGCGGTGCTGGCTCGAAGGGCCGAATGGCCTACTCCTGCAGCTATTGTGTAATGAAACATTATACATTAATAATAAAACATAATCGATCAAACATGTGTACTTGAAGTTCTCAACCATTTTGACTTAAACACCGTTGATGCTGATTTGGGCATGTAGTTTGGTAACTACATCCTTAGAAGGGTTTCGACCCGAAACATCATCCATTCCTTCTCTCCAGAGATGCTGCCTGTCCCACTGAGTTACTTTTGTGTCTATCTTCAGTTTAAACCAGCATCTGCAGTTCATAGAAACATAGAAACATAGAAATTAGGTGCAGGAGTAGGCCATTCGGCCCTTCGAGCCTGCACCGCCATTCAATATGATCATGGCTGATCATCCAACTCAGTATCCCATCCCTGCCTTCTCTCCATACCCTCTGATCCCCTTAGCCACAAGGGCCACATCTAACTCCCTCTTAAATATAGCCAATGAACTGGCCTCGACTACCCTCTGTGGCAGGGAGTTCCAGAGATTCACCACTCTCTGTGTGAAGAAAGTTCTTCTCATCTCGGTTTTAAAGGATTTCCCCCTTATCCTTAAGCTGTGACCCCTTGTCCTGGACTTCCCCAACATCGGGAGCAATCTTCCTGCATCTAGCTTGTCCAACCCCTTAAGAATTTTGTAAGTTTCTATAAGATCCCCTCTCAATCTCCTAAATTCTAGAGAGTGTAAACCAAGTCTATCCAGTCTTTCTTCATAAGACAGTCCTGACATCCCAGGAATCAGTCTGGTGAACCTTCTCTGCACTCCCTCTATGGCAATAATGTCCTTCCTCAGATTTGGAGACCAAAACTGTACGCAATACTCCAGGTGTGGTCTCACCAAGACCCTGTACAACTGCAGTAGAACCTCCCTGCTCCTATACTCAAATCCTTTTGCTATGAAAGCTAACATACCATTCGCTTTCTTCACTGCCTGCTGCACCTGCATGCCCACTTTCAATGACTGGTGTACCATGACACCCAGGTCTCGCTGCATCTCCCCTTTTCCTAGTCGGCCACCATTTAGATAATAGTCTGCTTTCCTGTTTATGCCACCAAAATGGATAACCTGACATTTATCCACATTATACTGCATCTGCCAAACATTTGCCCACTCACCCAGCCTATCCAAGTCACCTTGCAGTCTCCTAGCATCCTCCTCACAGCTAACACTGCCCCCCAGCTTCGTGTCATCCGCAAACTTGGAGATATTGCCTTCAATTCCCTCATCCAGATCATTAATATATATTGTAAATAGCTGGGGTCCCAGCACTGAGCCTTGCGGTACCCCACTAGTCACTGCCTGCCATTGTGAAAAGGACCCGTTTACTCCTACTCTTTGCTTCCTGTTTGCCAGCCAGTTCTCTATCCACATCAATACTGAACCCCCAATGCCGTGTGCTTTAAGTTTGTAAACTAATCTCTTATGTGGGACCTTGTCGAAAGCCTTCTGGAAGTCCAGATACACCACATCCACTGGTTCTCCCCTATCCACGCTACTAGTTACATCCTCGAAAAATTCTATACGATTCGTCAGACATGATTTACCTTTTGTAAATCCATGCTGACTTTGTCCAATGATTTCACCACTTTCCAAATGTGCTGCTATCCCATCTTTAATAACTGACTCTAGCAGTTTCCCCACTACCGATGTTAGACTAACTGGTCTGTAATTCCCCGTTTTCTCTCTCCCTCCCTTCTTAAAAAGTGGGGTTACGTTTGCTACCCGCCAATCCTCAGGAACTACTCCAGAATCTAAAGAGTTTTGAAAGATTATTACTAATGCATCCACTATTTCTGGAGCTACTTCCTTAAGTACTCTGGGATGCGGCCTATCTGGCCCTGGGGATTTATCGGCCTTTAATCCATTTAATTTACCCAACACCACTTCCCGGCTAACCTGGATTTCACTCAATTCCTCCAACTCCTTTGACCCGCGGTCCCCTGCTATTTCCGGCAGATTATTTATGTCTTCCTTAGTGAAGACGGAACCAAAGTAGTTATTCAATTGGTCCGCCATAACCTTGTTCCCCATGATCAACTCACCCGTTTCTGACTGCAAGGGACCTACATTTGTTTTAACTAATCTCTTTCTTTTCACATATCTATAAAAACTTTTGCAGTCAGTTTTTATGTTCCCTGCCAGTTTTCTTTCATAATCTATTTTTCCTTTCCTAATTAAGCCCTTTGTCCTCCTCTGCTGGTCTCTGAATTTCTCCCAGTCCTCCGGTATGCTGCTTTTTCTGGCTAATTTGTACGCATCATCCTTCGCTTTGATACTATCCCTGATTTCCCTTGTTATCCACGGATGCACTACCTTCCCTGATTTATTCTTTTGCCAAACTGGGATGAACAATTTTTGTAGTTCATCCATGCAGTCTTTAAATGTCTTCCATTGCATATCCACCGTCAACCCTTTTAGAATTAATTGCCAGTCAATCTTGGCCAATTCACGTCTCATACCCTCAAAGTTACCTTTCTTTAAGTTCAGAACCATTGTTTCTGAATTAACAATGTCACTCTCCATCCTAATGAAGAACTCAACCATATTATGGTCACTCTTGCCCAAGGGGGCACGTACAACAAGACTGCTAACTAACCCTTCCTCATTACTCAATACCCAGTCTAAAATAGCCTGCTCTCTCGTTGGTTCCTCTACATGTTGATTTAGATAACTATCCTGCATACATTCCAAAAAATCCTCTTCCTCAGCACCCCTGCCAATTTGATTCACCCAATCTATATGTAGATTGAAGTCACCCATTATAACGGTTTTGCCTTTGTCGCACGCATTTCTAATTTCCTGTTTGATACCATCTCCAACTTCACTACTACTGTTAGGTGGCCTGTACACAACACCCACCAGCGTTTTCTGCCCCTTAGTGTTTCGCAGCTCTACCCATACCGATTCCACATCCTGCAAACTAATGTCCTTCCTTTCCATTGCATTAATCTCCTCTCTAATCAGCAACGCTACCCCACCTCCTTTTCCTTTCTCTCTATCCCTCCTGAATATTGAATATCCCTGGATGTTCAGCTCCCAGCCTTGGTCACCCTGGAGCCATGTCTCCGTGATCCCAACTATATCATT
>NW_022630610.1:0-92512 GCF_010909765.2 Amblyraja radiata | reverse complement strand
TGGCAGGTTCGATTTTATCATTTAAAATTTAATTGGATAGGTATATGGATGGGAAAGGAATGGAGGGTTATGGTCTGAGTGCAGGTAGAAACATAGAAACATAGAAATTAGGTGCAGGAGTAGGCCATTCGGCCCTTCGAGCCTGCACCGCCATTCAATACGATCATGGCTGATCATCCAACTCAGTATCCCGTACCTGCCTTCTCTCCATACCCTCTGATCCCCTTAGCCACAAGGGCCACATCTAACTCCCTCTTAAATATAGCCAATGAACTGGCCTCGACTACCCTCTGTGGCAGGGAGTTCCAGAGATTCACCACTCTCTGTGTAAATGGCAGAGGGAATACAGCATAGCAAAGTGTGTAGTCATGCAGTTTGGGAGTAGGAATGTTTTGGTAGTACACTATTTTCTAGAGGGGGCAGAGGATTCAGAATGTGGAGGTGCAGAGGGACATGGGAATGCTGGAGCAGAATTCCCAAAAGGTTAATTTGCACGTTGAATTGGAAGTAAGGAAAGCAAATGCAATGTTAGCATTTATTTCCAGAGATCTAGAATATAAAAATAGGGATGTAATGCTGAGGCTTTATGAGGCACTGTCAGAGCATTGTGAGCAGTTTTGTGTCCCTTGTCTGAGGAGAGATGTGCTGGCATTGGAGGGTCAGAGGTTCATGAGAATGATCCAGAGGATGATTGGGTTAACGTATGATGACGAGCACTGGGTGTGTACTCGCTGGAGTTTAGAAGGATTACTTTATTGTCATGTGTTCCAAGGTACAGTGAAAAGCTTGTTGTGTGCTAACCAGTCAGCGGATAGACAATACGTGATTACAATAAAGTTATCTACAGTGTCCAAATACACAATAAAGGGAATAATGTGAATAACGTTTAGTGCTAGATAAAGTCCAGTAAAATCCTATCAAAGATAATCCAAGTGTCTCCAATGAGGTAGATAGTAGATCTGGACTAGTTGTTGGTGGGATGGCTCAATTGCCTGATAACTGAATCATCCTACCATCAATGTGTGGGCAGTCCTAAGGTATTATCTAGGATGAGGGGGACATTGAAACATCGAATAGTGGTCTGGTTCGTGTGGATGTGGAGAGGATGTTTCCATGAGTTGGAGAATCTAGGACCAGAGAACACAGCCTTAGAATAAAAGGATGTACCTTTACTAAGAAGATGAGGTAGAATTTCTTTTGTCAGACGGTAGTGAATCTGTGTAATTCATTGACACTTTAAAGCAGAGTTTGCCACTTTAAATCGAGATTTGCAAATTATTGATAAGTAAGGATGCCAGAGGACATAGGGAGAAGGCAGTAGAATGGGGTTGAGATGGAAAGATAGGTCAGCCATGATTGAATGGCAGAGTAGACATGATAGGTTGAATGGACTAATTCTGCTGCAATGACATATGAGCAATGACAATGACAATGGGAGACCGCTTTTCCGAGCTCCGCAACGGCGACTTCTCCCGCTGGAATCGCGGGTTTAAGGACATGGAGCCGGGGCCTAACATCACCCGGCGTGGCTTAAACGGCCTCAGGACTTACCATCGCCCGCCGGGGGCTTTAACATCGGAGCCCCAGTTCGCCTCGATACTGCAGTTGGACTGCTGGACCGCGGGAGAAGGAACAAGGGGAAGAGATAAAGACTTTGCCTTCCATCACAGTGAGGAGATGTTGGAGACTCACTGTGATGGATGTTTATGTAAAACTGTGTTAAGTGTGGGTCTTGGATTGTGTTGTAATGTTAAACTGTAGACATGATAAATTGCATTCTATTCTATTCTATTCTATTTACCATGGCAGACTATTTTGATTTTACTTCGGTATCACGTGAGTGACTACATGAAGAAGGCCCGTTCAGCCGCACGTGCGCCATTACGTCAGACGCATTGGTGCAGGTGACCGGTTGGGGCAGCAGGAGCTCCCCAGCCCGGTAAGTTTAAACTTCAGGTAAGCTTGTTTTCGTACCTGAATTATTCCTTGCAGGAACCTCTTGTTCCAGAGGCTTCCTGCCAGAGGATTCGGAGGCCCGACGAGGGAACCGGCTATGGGCTGTGGGGAAACCCCGGTTCTTGCCGCCAAGAGCGGGTAGCTGAGTTGTCGGGTGTCGCGGAAGTCGGTCGCTGACGGGTGGTCAGTGACTTCTAGGCGCTCCGGGTGGCGGGAGGGTTTCCCTCTGATAGGCACAGAGACGCTGGGGTTCCCAGGGAGGGGACCTCCAGTAGGCCGGGTGCCGGGAGGGTCTTCCATCCCCCAATAAAGATTTATGCGGGGGTGTCCCGGGTAAGGGGACCTGCAGTAGGCCGGGTGATTGGAGGGCTTCCCCCCGATATGAATATGAATGCTGGGGTTTCCCGGGGAGGGGACCTCCAGTAGACCGGGAGTCGGGAGGGGTTTTCCCTCCAAGATAGATATTTAGGCTGGGGTTCCCGTGGAGGGCACCTCCAGTACACTGGGGGGGGGGGGGGGTTTCCCCGATATAGTAGTGATGCCGGGTGTCGGGAGGTTGTTCCCCGATATATACACAGATACTGGGGTTCCTGGGTAGGGGAATCCAGTAATTATGTGGCTTTCAGACCACAGGGGTCCCTAGGAAAGGGGTTAAACGGACCGGAATGGTCAGCCCTGGTGCCGGTAGGGGTTTTCCCTCCGGTGCTGGGATTCCCGGGGCCGGGGAAATCCACCAGCTATGCGGTGCCCAGACCGCAGAGGTCCCCAAGAAATGGGGTAAATCGATCCAAGTGGTCAGTCCTGGTGCTGAGTGGGTTCCCTTCTGGTAAAATTAATAATGTGGAAGTTGACAAGGATGGAGCCTCATTGGGAGGAGGCTAAAGATAGATACACCCTAATATCAGGAGATATGGCAGTGTTGGGCAGATGGGAGAACCCTTGCCAGCAGCGCCTTGTAACAGGGCTGCATAATGGGGATGCCGAGTCTGTGGCAGTGCCGGCCTATTGCTCTAGGCCATGTCAGCAGCACATTGTAATAGGGCTGCTTAAATTTATGGCAGCAGCACCTGTAGAAGGGCTGCATGATGTCACACTCATGGAGAAGGTGAGCTTACCGGGGCATTTTCTGACCCTGAAGGATGGGCCTGTTGGAGAGGGCATGCCAGCAGCGCCTTGTAGTAGGGCTGCTTAATGTCTCCCTTATGGAAGAGGAGAACATGCCTGGTCAGTGTAATCTGATGCCGAAGCTGAGGGTATAGCGTGGAGAATACCTCAAGGGATGAAGAGCACATGTCAGAGGTACGATTCATGGCAGCAAGTTTGCCATCCAAACACAATGCAGTGAACACCGCTATCAGGGGACGTTAGAGCCACCCGCCAAATATTCTATTCAGGTAAGACCTATTCCACTGGCAAAACCTGAAGGGCGAAGCATAAACTGTTGGACCAATTAGGCCCACGACGAGTAAGGATTCATAGTTTAGGGGAAAACGCACCCACGGCTTCATTGGCAGGAAGTGGTTCACTGAAGCTGGTAGCAGCATTAAAGCTGACCAGAGTTACTCTACAACTAAATGACCACGAACAAGTTGGTAAGATTTATAATTGGTTGTGCAATACACAAATGATTGAGACATTGTCATCTACTCAGAGGCATTTTAACCAGGTAAACTGGACAATACTAGTATTCCAAGAAGGTTGGAATTTGGCTAGAAGAGTGTTGAGCCAGGTCCAGTATTTTAGCCAGGTTGCCTTCGAGACAGGCTTGGAGATATGGGGAATTGTCTTTCAAGGCAAGGTCAGAATTATGGTAATAGTTGTCTTGGGACATGTGAGAATTATTGGAACCAGGCCAGATTTGCCGTTCAGGGCAGACTCGAAATGATGGCAGGTGTGGCCTATTCATTATGAAAGAAGGGTGATCAAACTGATTTCATAGGGGTTCCATGTACAATGATCACCAGAGATATTTGAAGGCATTGCTATGATGAGGCAATTTAACAGTATGATAACAATAAATCATTCAAAGGACTACTCAGAGTTCAAAAACACTTGTGATGTATTGTCTGGATTATATTTTGACGCTGTATTTGGCTAAAATCTACTCAATCTCGAGCTACTTGAGAAATTGTTCTCTCCTATCCAGTAAATTAGGTTGTTATCAAATGGATGGTTGGCCTGTGACTCCGCCCTGGCAACAGATTGGAGTCAATAGAAACCTGGAACAGCCTTGTTGTTATAAAGCAGTTTCTATTCATTAGACTAACTGGCAATGTAATAGATGTGATGCAGCTGTGCAAGTGGGAGAACTGACAGCATGCTTAATGGCAAACTATAAGGGTCACGAAGGTCATTGATAATACAACTTTGCTATTACCAGCTGAAGTTAATAAGGTCACTATGATGGACAAACAGTATTCAGCATTTCTCCAGCAGTTGATCAATAAATATGTAATTATATTGCAGAAAGATGCTATGGCTTAAGGTGGGAACATGAGAATGTCATCTCCAGTAGTCGGTGCAGGAGATTTGCAATGAATTATTAACTCTTCAGTATTGGTATCAACTACCTATAGACCCTAAATGCATTTTATGGGTTAAAGAGTGATTGAGTGAATATGCATAGGTTCATGCTCAACTTCATGTTGATACACTATGATGTGGCATATAATAAGCACGAGGGTGCAATCAGGTAAAAGATTCGGTAAAAGGTACATAATCACTTTTGCCACTGGAGTATTATTAAGTACAGATCAATGACAACACAGAATGGGTGTTGGACCACACAGTATTTATGAAATTCTGATTCAATGCAACACCGAATATGGATATGTTGTTTTCATGCTAATTCAAAGGTTGCAAAAATGTGTGGCATAACAGTGGCGAAAGATACATTCTCGCTACAAGCATGAGGAATGGTCTTTTATGTCTTCCTCCAATTTGCTTTATGTCGGGTCTTGAAATAAAGTCATCAAGAGCAGCTTTAGGTTCCAGCAGTGGCATTGGCCTATGCAGTTTGATTTCCGATTTGTTGGGAATAATAATAATGCTATCTTATATGGTTATTTTAAACATAATTTGCTGGTTAAGGCTGTGGCTTGGGAGGTCAGCCGTTGCATGATACAATCAATATATGTTCCACAGATTCTCAATAGACTGCTTACGGCTTGGGTTGTTACGCCTATTTTGTATGTATTCACAATGCTGGAATGGTACCAAAAAGCGGTATTTTGCTGCTTCAGGAGATGGGAAGTGTTTGTTTAATGCTCATGTTACATTTAAAATGGCACAGATTCTGAGCTATTGCAATTCATTTAAATGGTCTTTGACAATATTGAGTTATAGGGTCATTAACTGTGCCAATGTGCTTTCCATCAGACTTCCTGCAGCTAACAAGGTCCAAGTTGTTGGGTTCACCACGGATATCGAGTTAGTAAAGGATATCTGTTACACAGGTTTCCCAGGACAAGTACAATGCAGTATGGGAGATTGACATTGTGTTAACACTATTTCACCAGGGGGTTCTTAGCTACATTCTTAGCTTTGATCGGACCTCATTTGGTAGTTATCCTCCTGGCGCTGGTTAGCGCAACAGGTCACTCGCTACATTATTGTGACAGGAGAGGATGGTTATATCTGCGAATATTTGCATAATATTTTATGCTATAATTAATTTAAGCAGAACAGTAGGGGTGTCAGGCCTCAAGATAGTTCAAGACATACAAACGGACCTTTCGTTATGTGGGGCACACATATACAACAATACCATATAACCATATAACAATTACAGCACAGAAACAGGCCATCTCGGCCCTACAAATCCATGCCGAACAATTATTTTCCCTTAGTCCCACCTACCATAACCCTCCATTCCCTTCTCATCTATATGCCTATCCAACTTAATTTTAAATGATACCAATGAACCTGCCTCCACCACTTCCACTGGAAGCTCATTCCACACCGCTACCACTCTCTGAGTAAAGAAGTTCCCCCCCATGTTACCCCTAAACTACTGTCCCTTAATTCTGAAGTCATGTCCTCTTGTTTGAATCTTCCCTATTCTCAAAGGGAAAAGCTTGTCCACATCAACTCTGTCGAACCCTCTCATCATTTTAAAGAAACATAGAAAATAGGTGCAGGAGTAGGCCATTTGGCCCTTCGAGCCTGCACCGCCATTCAATATGATCATGGCTGGTCATCCAACTCGGTATCCAGTACCTGCTTTCTCACCATACCCCCTGATCCCTTTAGCCACAAGTGCCACATCTAACTCCCTCTTAAATATAGCCAATGAACTGGCCTCAACTACCTTCTGCGGGAGAGAATTCCAGAGATTCACCACTCTGTGTGTGAAAAAAGTTTTCCTCATCTCGGTCCTAAAAGATTTCCCTTTATCCTTAAACTGTGACCCCTTGTTCCGGACTTCCCCAACATCGGGAACAATCTTCCTGCATCAAGCCTGTCCAACCCCTTAAGAATTTTGTAAGTTTCTATAAGATCCCCCCTCAATCTTCTAAATTCTAGCGAGTACAAACCGAGTCTATCCAATCTTTCTTCATATGAAAGTCCTGACATCCCAGGAATCAGTCTGGTGAACCTTCTCGGTACTCCCTCTATGGCAAGAATGTCTTTCCTCAGATTAGGAGACCAAAACTGTACGCAATACTCCAGGTGTGGTCTCACCAAGACCCTGTACAACTGCAGTAGAACCTCCCTGCTCCTATACTCAAATCCTTTTGCTATGAATGCTAACATACCATTCGCCTTCTTCACTGCCTGCTGCACCTGCATGCCTACTTTTAATGACTGGTGTACCATGACACCCAGGTCTCGTTGCATCTCCCCCTTGCCTAATCGGCCTCCATTCAGATAATAAACTACTTTCCTGTTTTTGCCACCAAAGTGGATAACCTCGCATTTATCCACATTATACTGCATCTGCCAAACATTTGCCCACTCACCCAGCCTATCCAAGTCACCTTGCAGCCTCCTAGCAGCTAACACTGCCCCCCAGCTTCGTGTCATCCGCAAACTTGGAGATGTTGCATTCAATTCCCTCGTCCAAATCATTAATATATATCGTAAAAAGCTGGAGTCCCAGAACTGAGCCTTGCGGTACCCCACTAGTCACTGCCTGCCATTGTGAAAAGGACCCGTTTACACCTACTCTTTGCTTCCTGTCTACCAGCCAGTTCTCTATCCACATCAATACTGAAGAACTCTATCAAGCCCCCATTAACCTTCTGCGCTCCAGAGAATAAAGACCTAACTTATTCAACCTTTCTCTGTAACTCAGTGGTTGAAACCCAGGCAACATTCTAGTAAATCTCCTCTGTACTCTCTCTATTTTGTTGACATCCTTCCTATAATTGGGCGACCAAAATTGTTCACCATACTCCAGATTTTGTCTCACCAATGCCTTGTACAATTTTAACATTACATCCCAGCTTCTATACTCAATGCTCTGATTTATAAAGGCTAGCATACCAAAAGCTTTCTTTACCACCCTATCTATATGAGATTCCACCTTCAAGGAACTGTGCACGGTTATTCCCAGATCCCTCTGTTCAACTGTATTCTTCAATTCCCTACCATTTACCATGTACGTCCTATTTTGATTTGTCCTGCCAAGGTGTAGCACCTCACATTTATCAGCATTAAACTCCATCTGCCATCTTTCAGCCCATTCTTCCAAATGGCCTAAATCACTCTGTAGACTTTGGAAATCCTCTTCATTATCCACAACACATTGGTATCTTGGTATCATCTGCATGCTTACTAATCCAATTTACCACACCTTCATCCAGATCATTGATAATAATAATAATGGATGGGATTTATATAGCGCCTTTCTTATACTCAAGGCGCTTAAATACTCAAGGCGCTTAATGTACATGACATTGATGTACATGACATTGATGTACATGACATTGATGTACATGACAAACAACAAAGGACCCAACACAGATCCCTGAGGCACCCCACTAGTCACCTGCCTCCAACACGGCAAACAGCCATCCACCATTACCCTCTGGCGTCTCCCATTCAGCCACTGTTAAATCCATCTTGCTACTCCTGCATTTATACCCAACAGTTGAACCTTCTCAACCAACCTTCCATGAGGAACCTTGTCAAAGGCCTTCCTAAAGTCCATATAGACAACATCCACTGCTTTACCCTCGTCAATTTCCCTAGTAACCTCTTCAAAAAATTCAAGAAGATTAGTCAAACATGACCTTCCAGGCACAAATCCATGTTAACTGTTCCTAATCAGACCCTGTTTATCCAGATGCTTATATATATTATCTCTAAGTATCTTTTCCATTAATTTGCCCACCACTGAAGTCAAACTACCAGGTCTATAATTGCTAGGTTTACTCTTTGAACCCTTTTTAAACAATGGAACAACATGCGCAGTACGCCAATCTTCGGGGACTAGTCCCGTTTCTAATGACATTTGAAATATTTCTGTCATAGCCCCAGTTATTTCTACCCTAACTTCCCTCAATGTCCTAGGGAATATCCTGTCAGGACCTGGAGACGTATCCACTTTTTTATTTTTCAAAAGTGTCAGTACCTCTTTTACTTTGAATCTCATAGTTTCCATAGCTACTCTACTAGTTTCCCTTACCTCACATAATTCAAGATCCTTCTCCTTGGTGAATACCGAAGAAAATAAATTGTTCAATATCTCCCCCATCTCTTTTGGCTCTGCAGATAGCCATCCACTCTGTCTCTCCAATGGACCAATTTTATCCCTCGTTATCCTCTTGCTATTAATATAGCTGTAGAAACCCTTTGGATTTAACATATAACATATAACATATAACAATTACAGCACGGAAACAGGCCATCTCGACCCCTCTAGTCCGTGCCGAACACATAGTCTCCCCTAGTCCCATATACCTGCGCTCAGACCATAACCCTCCATTCCTTTCCCATCCATATAACTATCCAATTTATTTTTAAATGATAAAAACGAACCTGCCTCCACCACCTTCACTGGAAGCTCATTCCACACAGCTACCACTCTCTGCGTAAAGAAGTTCCCCCTCATGTTACCCCTAAACTTCAGTCCCTTAATTCTCAAGTCATGTCCCCTTGTTTGAATCTTCCCTACTCTCAGTGGGAAAAGCTTTTCCACGTCAACTCTGTCTATCCCTCTCATCATTTTAAAAACCTCTATCAAGTCCCCCCTTAACCTTCTGCGCTCCAAAGAATAAAGCCCTAACTTGTTCAACCTTTCTCTGTAACTTAGTTGCTGAAACCCAGGCAACATTCTAGTAAATCTCCTCTGTACTCTCTCTATTTTGTTGACATCCTTCCTAAAATTAGGCGACCAAAATTGTACACCATACTCCAGAATTGGCCTCACCAATGCCTTGTACAATTTTAACATTACATCCCAACTTCTATACTCAATGCTCTGATTTATAAAGGCCAGCACACCAAAAGCTTTCTTTACCACCCTATCTACATGAGATTCCACTTTCATGGAACTGTGCACAGTTATTCCCAGATCCCTCTGTTCACCTACATTCTTCAATTCCCTACCATTTACCATGTACGTCCTATTTTGATTTGTCCTGCCAAGATGTAGCACCTCACACTTATCAGCATTAAACTCCATCTGCCATCTTTCAGCCCACTCTTCCAACTGGTATAAATCTCTCTGTAGACTTTGAAACTCTTCTTCATTACCCGCAACCCCACCTATCTTAGTATCATCTGCATACTTACTAATCCAATTTACCACACCATCGTCCAGATCATTGATGTACATGACAAACAACAGTGGACCCAACACAGATCCCTGTGGCACCCCACTCGTCACTGGCCTCCAACCTGACAAACAACCATCCACCATTACTCTCTGGCATCTCCCATTCAGCCACTGTTGAATCCATCTTGCTACTCCACCATTAATACCCAACCATTGAACCTTCTTAACTAACCTTCCATGAGGAACCTTGTCAAAGGCCTTACTGAAGTCCATATACACAACATCCACTGCTTTACCCTCATCAATTTCCCGAGTAACATCTTCAAAAAATTCAAGAAGATTAGTTAAACATGACCTTCCAGGCACAAATCCATGTTGACTGTTCCTAATCAGACCCTGTTTATCCAGATGCTTATATATATTATCTCTAAGTATTCTTTCCATTAATTTGCCCACCACTGACGTCAAACTAATAGGTCTATAATTGCTAGGTTTACTCTTAGACCCCTTTTTAAACAATGGAACAACATGCGCAGTACGCCAATCCTCCGGCACTATTCCCGTTTCTAATGACATTTGAAATATTTCTGCCATAGACCCTGCTATTTCTACGCTAACTTCCCTCAATGTCCTAGGGAATATCCTGTCCGGACCTGGAGACTTATCCACTTTTATATTTCTCAAAAGTGTCAGTACTTCCTCTTCTTTGATCCTCATAGTTTCCATAGCTACTCTACTTGTTTCCCTTACCTCACATAATTCAATATCCTTTTCCTTGGTGAATACCGAAGAAAAGAAACTGTTCAATATCTCCCCCATCTCTTTTGGCTCTGCAGATAGTTGGCCACTCTGACTCTCTAATGGACCAATTTTATCCCTAGTTATCCTTTTGCTATTAATATAGCGGTAGAAACCCTTCGGATTTACTTTTACCTTACTTGCCAAAGCAACCTCATATCTTCTTTTAGCTTTTCTAATTTCTTTCTTAAGATTCTTTTTACATTCTTTATACTCCTCAAGCACCTCATTTACTCCATGCTGCCTATAACTATTGTAGATATCCCTCTTTTTCCATCCTTCCCATCAAACAAAATGTCCCAGTTCACTCGTTTTAAATCATTTCGCATCTCATCAAAGTTAGCCTTTCTCCAATCAAAAATCTCAACCCTAGGTCCAGTTCTGACCCTCTCCATAATTATATTGAAACTAATGGTATTGTGATCACTGGACCCGAAGTGCTCCCCAACGCATACCTCCGACACCTGTCCCGTCTCATTTCCTAACAGGAGGTCCAGCACTGCCCCTCCTCTAGTAGGTACCTCTATGTATTGCTGCAAAAAAACTATCCTGCACACATTTTACAAACTCCAAACCATCCAGCCCATTTACAGAATGTGTTTCCCAGTCTATGTGTGGAAAGTTGAAATCTCCCACAATCACTACCTTGTGCTTACTACTAATATCTGCTATCTCCTTATATATTTGCTCTACCAATTCTCGATCCCCATTTGGCGGTCTATAATACACCCCTATAAGTGTTGCTACACCTTTCCACTTCTCAGTTCCACCCAAATAGCCTCCCTAGATGAGCCCTCCAATCTATCCTGCCAAAGCACTGCTGTAATATCTTCACTGACTAGCAATGCAACACCTCCACCTCTTGCCCCTCCAATTCTATCACACCTGAATCTACGAAATCCTTGAATATTTAGTTTCCAATCACAACCTTCCTGCAACCATGTTTCACTGATCGCCACAACATCATACCTCCAGGTGTCTATCCAGACTCTAAGCTCATCCACTTTTCTTACAATGCTCCTAGCATTAAAATATGCACATTTAAGAAACCCCCCGCCTCTTATGCTCTGTTTATTTCCTTTTTCTTCTTTCTCCTCTTATAACCATTGTTTCTCCTCTTATAAACTTATTCAACCTATCTCTGTAACTTAGTTGTTGAAACCCAGGCAACATTCTAGTAAATCTCCTCTGTACTCTCTCTATTTTGTTGACATCCTTCCTATAATTGGGCGACCAAAATTGTACACCATACTCCAGATTTGGTCTCACCAATGCCTTGTACAATTTTAACATTACATCCCAGCTTCTATACTCAATGCTCTGATTTATAAAGGCTAGCATACCAAAAGCTTTCTTTACCACTATATGAGATTCCACCTTCAAGGAACTATGCACGGTTATTCCCAGATCCCTCTGTTCAACTGTATTCTTCAATTCCCTACCATTTATCATGTACGTCCTATTTTGATTTGTCCTGCCAAGGTGTAACACCTCACATTTATCAGCATTAAACTCCATCTGCCATCTTTCAGCCCATTTTTCCAAATGGCCTAAATCACTCTGTAGACTTTGGAAATCCTCTTCATTATCCACAACACCCCCTATCTTGGTATCATCTGCATACTTACTAATCCAATTTACCACCCCTTCATCCAGATCATTGATGTACATGACAAACAACAAAGGACCCAACACAGATCCCTGAGGCACCCCACTAGTCACCTGCCTCCAACCCGACAAACAGCCATCCACCATTACCCTCTGGCTTCTCCCATTCAGCCACTGCTGAATCCATCTTGCTATTCCTGCATTTATACCCAACAGTTTAACCTTCTTAACCAACCTTCCATGAGGAACCTTGTCAAAGGCCTTACTAAAGTCCATATAGACAACATCCACTGCTTTCCCCTCGTCAATTTCCCTAGTAACCTCTTCAAAAAATTCAAGATGATTAGTCAAACATGACCTTCCAGGCACAAATCCATATAACCATATAATCATATAACAATTACAGCACGGAAACAGGCCATCTCGACCCCTCTAGTCCGTGCCGAACACATAATCTCCCCTAGTCCCATATACCTGCGCTCAGACCATAACCCTCCATTCCTTTCCCATCCATATAACTATCCAATTTATTTTTAAATGATAAAAACGAACCTGCCTCCACCACCTTCACTGGAAGCTCATTCCACACAGCTACCACTCTCTGAGTAAAGAAGTTCCCCCTCATGTTACCCCTAAACTTCAGTCCCTTAATTCTCAAGTCATGTCCCCTTGTTTGAATCTTCCCTACTCTCAGTGGGAAAAGCTTTTCCACGTCAACTCTGTCTATCCCTCTCATCATTTTAAAAACCTCTATCAAGTCCCCCCTTAACCTTCTGCGCTCCAAAGAATAAAGCCCTAACTTGTTCAACCTTTCTCTGTAACTTAGTTGCTGAAACCCAGGCAACATTCTAGTAAATCTCCTCTGTACTCTCTCTATTTTGTTGACATCCTTCCTATAATTAGGCGACCAAAATTGTACACCATACTCCAGAATTGGCCTCACCAATGCCTTGTACAATTTTAACATTACATCCCAACTTCTATACTCAATGCTCTGATTTATAAAGGCCAGCACACCAAAAGCTTTCTTTACCACCCTATCTACATGAGATTCCACTTTCATGGAACTGTGCACAGTTATTCCCAGATCCCTCTGTTCACCTACATTCTTCAATTCCCTACCATTTACCATGTTGACTGTTCCTAATCAGACCCTGTTTATCCAGATGCTTATATATATTATCTCTAAGTATCTTTTCCATTCATTTGCCCACCACTGAAGTCAAACTAACAGGTCTATAATTGCTAGGTTTACTCTTAGAACCCTTTTTAAACAATGGAACAACATGCGCAGTACGCCAATCCTCGGGGACTATTCCCGTTTCTAATGACATTTGAAATATTTCTGTCATAGCCCCGGCTATTTCTACACTAACTTCCCTCAATGTCCTAGGGAATATCCTGTCAGGACCTGGAGACTTATCCACTTTTATATTTATCAAAAGTGTCAGTACTTCTTTTACTTTGAAACTCATAGTATTCATAACTACTCTACTCGTTTCCCTTACCTCACATAATTCAATATCCTTCTCCTTGGTGAATACCGAAGAAAAGAAATTGTTCAATATCTCCCCCATCTCTTTTGGCTCTGCAGATAGCTGCCCACTCTGTTTCTCCAATGGACCAATTTTATCCCTCGTTATCCTTTTGCTATTAATATAGCTGTAGAAACCCTTTGGATTTACTTTCACCTTACGTGCCAAAGCAACCTCATATCTTCTTTTAGCTTTTCTAATTTCTTTCTTAAGATTCTTTTTACATTCCTTATACTCCACAAGCACCTCATTTACTTCATGCTGCCTATAATTATTGTAGATCTCCCTCTTTTTCCGAACAAGATGTCCAATTTCCCTTGAAAACCAGGGCTCTTTCCAATTTTCACTGTTTCCTTTCAACCGAACAGGAACATAAAGATTCTGTACTCTTAAAATTTCCCCTTTAAATGTCCACCATTTCTCTTCTACATCTTTCCCATAAAACAAAATGTCCCAGTCCACTCCTTTTAAATCATCTCGCATCTCATCAAAGTTAGCCTTTCTCCAATCAAAAATCTCAACCCTAGGTCCAGTTCTGACCTTCTCCATAATTATATTGAAACTAATGGTTTTGTGATCACTGGACCCGAAGTGCTCCCCAACGCATACCTCCGCCACCTGTCCCGTCTCATTTCCTAACAGGAGGTCCAGCACTGCCCCTCCTCTAGTAGGTACCTCTATGTATTGCTGCAAAAAACTATCCTGCACACATTTTACAAACTCAAAACCATCCAGCCCATTTACAGAATGTGTTTCCCAGTCTATGTGTGGAAAGTTGAAATCTCCCACAATCACTACCTTGTGCTTACTACTAATATCTGCTATCTCCTTACATATTTGCTCTTCCAATTCTCGTTCCCCATTTGGCGGTCTATAATACACCCCTATAAGTGTTGCTACACCTTTCCCACTTCTCAGTTCCACCCAAATAGCCTCCCTAGATGAGCCCTCTAATATATCCTGCCAAAGCACTGCTGTAATATCTTCCCTGACTAGCAATGCAACACCACCACCTCTTGCCCCTCCAATTCTATCACACCTGAAGCAACGAAATCCTGGAATATTTAGTTTCCAATCACAGCCCTCCTGCAACCATATTTCACTGATCGCCACAACATCATACTTCCAGGTGTCTATCCAGACTCTAAGCTCATCCACCTTTCTTACAATGCTCCTATCATTAAAATATGCACATTTAAGAAACCCCCCGTCTCTTCTTCTCTGTATATTTCCTTTGTTTTCTTTCTCCTCTTGTGTCCGAGTGCTTCCCTTTTCTGCTTCCTGCCTCCCATTCTGTCTACTAGCTTTCTCTATTTGAGTCCCTCGCCCCAACCATTCTAGTTTAAAGTCTCCCCAGTGACCTTTGCAAATTTCCCCGCCAGGAAGTTGGTCCCCCTCGGGTTCAAGTGCAACCCATCCTTTCTGTACAGGTCCCACCTTCCCCAAAAGAAGTCCCAATGATCCAGAAACTTGAATCCCTGCCCTCTGCACCAGTCTTTCAGCCACGCATTTATCCTCCACCTCGCTCCATTCCTACTCTCACTGTCGCGTGGTACAGGCAGTAATCCTGAGATTGTTACCTTTTTGGTCCTTTTCCTTAACTCTCCTCCCAACACCCTAAATCCTCCCTTCAAGACCTCTTCACTTTTTTTACCTATGTCATTTGTACCAATATGTACCACGACCTCAGGCTCCTCTCCCTCTGATTTCAGGATATCTTGGATGCGTTGAGACACGTCCGAGACCTTGGCACCAGGGAGGCAGACCACCATCCTGGTCTCCTGACTGCGTCCACAGAAACGCCTATCCGACCCCCTAACAATAGAGTCCCCAATTACTATTGCCCTCTTCTTTTTTTCCCTACCTTTCGGAGCAACAGGGCCGGTCTCTGAGCAACAGGGCAATGTAGTTAAGATTTAGCTGAAAGCTAAAGTAAACATAAAAGTTTTCAGTCTTGTTTTAAAGGTGGTCAAAGTTAAGTCAAGTCTTAAATCTTTAGGAAGTTTATTCCAGCTATTTGTTGCATAGTAACTAAATCCTGCTTTCCCATGTTTTGTATTTACTCTGGGAATCAATAACAGATTGGTTTCAGAAGATCTTAGCGGTCTAGAAGGCTTATATAGTGGAAGCATGTCAGTGATATACTTTGGTCCTAAACCATGTAGTGATTTATAGGTGAGCAGCAGGATTTTAAAATCAATTCTCTGACATACAGGGAGCCAATGTAAGGATTTTAAAATTGGTGTAATGTGTTCAAATTTTTTGGTCTTTGTTAGAACTCTAGCAACAGCGTTTTGAACAAGCTGTAGCTGCCTGACAGTTTTTTTCGGAAGACCTGCAAGGACCTAACAGGTCTATAATTGCTAGGTATACTCTTAGAACCCTTTTTAAACAATGGAACAACATGCGCAGTACGCCAATCTTCGGGGACTATTCCCGTTTCTAATGACATTTGAAATATTTCTGTCATAGCCTCTGCTATTTCTGCACTAACTTCCCTCAATGGCCTAGGGAATATCCTGTCAGGACGTGGAGACTTATCCACTTTTATATTTTTCAAAAGTGTCAGTACTTCTTTTTCTTAGAATCTCATAGTATCAATAGCCACTCTACTTGTTTCCCTTACCTCACATAATTCAATATCCTTCTCCTTGGTCAATACCGAAGAAAAGACATTGTTCAATATCTCCCCCATCTCTTTTGGCTCAGCAGATAGCTGTCCACTTGGTCTCTCTAATGGACCAATTTTATCCCTCGTTATCCTTTTGCTATTAATATAGCTGTAGAAACCCTTTGGATTTAGTTTCACCTTACTTGACAAAGCAACCTCATATCTTCTTTTAGCTTTTCTAATTTCTTTCTTAAGATTCTTTTTACATTCTTTATACTCCTCAAGCACCTCTTTCACTCCATGCTGCCTATAATTATTGTAGATCTCTCTCTTTTTCCGAACCGTGTCCAATTTCCCTTGAAAACCATGGCTCTTTCCAATTTTTACTATTTCCTTTCAACCGAACAGGGACATAAAGATTCTGTACACTTAAAATTTCCCCTTTAAATGTCCTCCATTTCTCTTCTACATCGTTCCCATAAAACAAAATGCCCCAATTCACTCCTTTTAAATCCTTTCGCATCTCATCAAAGTCAGCCTTTCTCCAATCAAAAATCTCAACCCTAGGTCCATTCTGACCCTCCTCCATAATTATATTGAAACTAATGGTATTGTGAACACTGGACACGAAGTGCTCCCCAACACATACCTCCGTCAACTGACCTGTCTCATTTCCTAATAGGAGGTCCAGCACTGCTCCTTCTCTAGTAGCTACCTCTACGTATTGCTGCAATAAACTATCCTGCACACATTTTACAAACTCAAAACCATCCAGCCCTTTTACAGAATGTATTTCCCAGTCTATGTGTGGAAAATTGAAATCTCCCACAATCACGACCTTGTGCTTACTACTAATATCTGCAATCTCCTTACATATTTGCTCTTCCAATTCTCGCTCCCCATTATGCAGTCTATAATACACCCCTATAAGTGTTGCTACACCTTTCCCATTTCTCAATTCCACCCAAATAACCTCCCTAGACGAGCCCTCTAATTTATCCTGCCAAAGCACTGCTGTAATATCTTCCCTGACAAGCAATGCAAACCCTCCACCTCTTGCCCCTCCAATTCTATCATACCTGAAGCAATGAAATAAAGAATATTTAGTTTCCAATCACAGCCATCCTGCAACCATGTTTCACTAATCGCCACACCATCATACTTCCAGGTGTCAATCCAGTCTCTAAGCTCATCCACCTTTCTTACAATACTCCGAGCATTAAAATATACACATTTAAGAAACCCACCACCTCTTATTGTCATAGAAACCCACCATCTGTTTATTATCTTTTTCACCTCTCCCCCCCAACATTTTGGGTCTGAGTGCTTCCCTTCTCTGCCTCCTGTCTCACACACTGTCTACTAACTTTCTCTATTTGAGTCCCTCCCCCCAACCGTTCTAGTTTAAAGTCTCCCCAGTAGCCTTTGCAAATCTCCCCGCCAGGATATTGGTCCCTCTCGGGTTCAAGTGCAACCCGTCATTTTTGTACTGGTAACACCATCCCCAAAAGAGGTCCCAATGATCCAGAAACTTGAATCCATACCCACTGCACCAGTCCCTCATCCACTCATTTATCCTCCACCTCGCTCTATTCCTACTCTCACTGTCGCGTGGCACAGGCAGTAATCCTGAGATTGTTACCTTTGCAGTACTTCTCCTTAACTCTCTACCTAACTCCCTAATTCTTCCTTTCAGGTTCTCTTCTCTTTTTTTACCTATGTCGTTGGTACATATAGGTACCACAATCTCTGGCTCCTCCCCCTCCCATTTCAGGATATCTTGGACACATTCAGACACATCACAGACCCTGGCACCAAGGAGGCAAACTACCATCCGGGTCTCCTGACTGCATCCACAGAATTGCCCATCTGACCCCCTAACTATAGAGTCCCATATTACTATTCTCCTCCTCTTCTTTTCCCTATGCTTCAGAACAACAGGGCCGGTCTCTGTGCCGGAGGCCAAGCCGATGTCACAACCCCCAGGTAGGCAGTCGCCCCCAACAGTACTCAAACAGGAGTATTTATTTCCAGGTGTACAGCCAACAGGGTACTCTCTAGACCATGCCTCTGCCCCTTGCCCCTCCTAACCATGACCGACTTGTCTGCCTCCCGTGGTCTTGGAATGACCACCTCTCCATAACTCCTTTCTATGACCAGAAAAATTTGCCAGAAAAAGCAGCCTACCAGGGAACTGGGAGAAATTCAGAGTCCAGCAGAGGAGGACAAATGGCTTAATTAGGAAAGGGAAAATAAATTATGAAAAAAAACTGGCAGGGAACATAAAAACTGACTGCAAAAGCTTTTATAGATATGTGAAGAGAAAAATATTAGTTAAAACAAATGTAGGCCCCTTGCAATCAGAAACAGGCGAATTGATCATGGGGAACAAGGACATGGCAGACTAATTGAATAACTACTTTGGTTCTGTCTTCACTAAGGAAGACATAAATAATCATCCGGAAATAGCAGGGGACCGTGGGTCAAATGAGATGGAGGAACTGAGTGAAATCCAGGTTAGCCGGGAAGTGGTGTTAGGCAAATTGAATGGATGAAAGGCCGATAAATCCCCAGGGCCAGATAAGTTACATCCCAGAGTATTTAAGGAAGGAGCCCCAGAAATAGTGGATGCATTAGTGATAATTTTTCAAAACTCTTTAGATTCTGGAGTAGTTCCTGAGTATTGGAGGATAGCTGATATCACCACACTTTTAAAAAAAGGGAGAGAGAGAGAAAACGGGGAATTACAGACCAGTTAGTCTAACATCGGTAGTGGGGAAAATGCTTGTCAGTTATTAAAGATGGGATAGCAGCACATTTGGAAAGTGGTGAATTCATTATACAAAGACAGCATGGATTTATGAAAGGTAAATGATGTCTGACGAATCTTATAGAATTTTTTGAGGATGTAACTAGTAGAGTGCATAAGGGAGAACCAGTGGATGTGTTATATCTGGACTTTCAGAAGGGTTTCGACAAGGTCCAACATAAGAGATTAGTATGTAAACTTAAAACACACGGTATTGGGGGTTCAGTATTGATGTGGATTGAGAACTGGCTGGCAGACAGGAAGCAAAGAGAAGGAGTAAACAGGTCCTTTTCAGAATGGCAGGAAGTAACTAGTGGGGTACCGCAAGGCTCAGTGCTGGGACCCCAGCTATTTACAATATATATTAATGATCTAGATGAGGGAATTGAATGCAACATCTCCAAGTTTGTGGGTGACACGAAGCTGGGGGGCAGTGTTAGCTGTGAGGAGAATGCTAGGAGGCTGCAAGGTGACTTGGATAGGCTGGGTGAGTGGGCTAATGCATGACAGATGCAGTTTAATGTGGATAAATGTGAGGTTATCCACTTTGGTGGCAAAAACAGGAAAGTAGACTTTTATCTGAATGGTGGCAGATTAGGAAATGGGGAAATGCAACGAGACCTGGGTGTCATGGTACACCAGTTATTGAAAGTAGGCATGCAGGTGCAGCAGGCAGTGAAGAAAGCTAATGGTATGTTAACATTCATAGCAAAAGGATTAGAATATAAGAGCAGGAAGGTTCTACTGTAGTTGTACAGTGTCTTGGTGAGACTACATCTGGAGTATTGCGTACAGTTTTGGTCTCCTAATCTGAGGAAAGACATTCTTGCCATAGAGGGAGTACAGAGAAGGTTCACAAGACTGATTGCTGGGCTGGCAGGACTTTCATATGAAGAAAGACTGGATAGACTCGGTTTGTACTCACTAGAATTTAGAAGATTGAGGGGGGATCTTATAGAAATTTTCAAAATTCTTAAGGGGTTGGATAGGCTAGACGCAGGAAGATTATTGCCGATGTTGGGGACGTCCAGAACAAGGGGTCTCAGTTCATGGATAAAGGGGCAGGTCTTTTAGGACCGAGATGAGAAAATCATTTTTACACAGAGAGTGGTGAATCTGTGGAATTATTTGCCACAGAAGGTAGTTGAGGCCAGTTCATTGGCTATATTTAAGAGGGAATTAGATGTGGCCCTTGTTGCTATAGGGATCAGGGGGTATGGAGAGAAGGCAGGTACAGGATACTGAGTTGGATGATCAGCCATGATCATATTGAATGGCAGTGCAGGCTCGAAGGTGCCGAATGGCCTATTTCTGCACCTATTTTCTGTGTTCCTATGTTTCTATGACCTCCTCACTCTCCCTGACCAGATGGAGGTCATCGAGCTGCTGCTCCAGGTTCCTAATACGGTCGCTTAGGAGCACCATCTCGATGCACCTGGCGCAGATGTGGACGTCTGGAAGGCTATCAGACTCCATGACATCCCACATCTGACATCCAGAACAATAAACTGCCCTGGCCTTCATTCTCCCCCCTTACCTTAATTAATATGTGTTGTACTATGTGTTGTCCTTCTGCAACATGCTGAATCATAAAAGGATCTCGTTCAGTACATCTTGTTATTTCCTTTGTTCTGCATTCTCCAAGCGATCTGTAAGATTATACAGCAAGCAGCAAGTTTTATTTAGTGTATGGTTTGGTCCACCCAGGATGATGACATCACTTTCTCCGTCTCTCAAAATAGACCATAGATATAGAACTGTCAGAACAGAACTGGTGAAAACCACACGTGCGCACAAACTGTAGAGATAGAGAAGGCAAGTGAGAGAAAGTTGTCCTCGCCCATATTGTACTGAACTGTGGTCAGCAGCATGTGCCTGCTACATCCCAGCACAGTTATGAAAGGACGTTGAGCTTCATAAATGCTGCCTCGCCACTTCCTCTGACAGTTTGTTCCATATACCCAGCACCCTATGTGTGAAAGCATTGTCCCTCAGTTTCCTATTAACTCTTTCCCATCCCTCCTTAAACCTAAGCTCTCTAGTTGTTAAATGCCTGACTGGAAAAACACTGTGCAGGGGTAGCACAATGGTGCAGCGTTAGAGCTGTTGCCTCACAGCGCCGGAAACCCAGGTTCAATCCTGACAACGAGTGCTGTCTCTGTGGAGTTTGTACGTTCTCCCAGTGACCGCGTGGGTGCTCCGCTTTCCAACCACATAACAAAGACGTTCGTGATTGGTTCCTGTAAATTCCACCAAGTGTGTAGGATAACATAGGACTAGCGTAGGGATGATCGATAGTCGATGTGGACTCGGTGAGCTGAAGGGCCGTTTCCATGCCGTTTCTCTTAACTTAACTAAACATTTACTCTATCTACTCCCCATTACTTTATACATCTCTATAAGATCATCCGTCAGCCTCCTGCGCTCCATGGATTAAGGTCCTAGCCTGCCCAACTCTCTCTGTAGTTCTAGAACTTGGGTCCCAACAACATCCTCATAAACCCACTTTGCTATCTTGCGTCAGCTTAATGAAATCTTTCCTAAACTGAAGACAATGCCCAAGTACAAGTTCACCTTACTAAAATCCATGTAGACAACATCCACCACCCTACCCTTATCGACCATGTTTGTCACCACCTCATAGGTCAGGGCATTGGGTATAAGAGTCAGGAAATCATGGTCCAGCTTCATAGGACTTTGGAGAGGCCACATTTGGAATATTGTGTGCAGTTCTGGTCGCCCTATTGCAGGAAGGATGTGGAGGCTTTGGAAAGGGGGCAGAGGAAGTTTACCAGATTGTTGTCAGGATTAGGGGGTATTAGCTACATGGAGAGTACAACTGCTGTAGGGAAAAATATAAAGCAGATCCACTGGGCAACTTTTGTTTTACACAGAGGGTGGTTAGTGCCTGGAATGCACTGCCAGGGTTGGTGGTTGAGACTGATGCAATAGTGGTATTTATGAGGCTTTTGACTAGAGATATGGATATGCAGGGAATGTAGGGATATGAATTATCGCAGATAGATAAGGGATAGTCTTGGCATCATGCTCAGCACAGACATTGTGGAACGAAGGGCCTGTCCTTGTGCTGTACTCACCTGTGTTTTATGAACACTCAGCAGCTTTGAAACTTAATGGACAGTTTGCATTATAGTCAAGGAAGGGCTAAACATCCTATGATGTATGAAGGTCCAGGTCCTAATCAGATATATACAAGGATACAGTGGGAAGCTGAAGATTAAATTGCAAGAGCCCTGGCTAAGATATATAAATCATCATTAGACAAGGGTGAGGTGCCAGAAGACTTGAAGGTGGCTAATGTTGTGCCACTATTTATAAAGGGCTGCCAAGAAAAACCTTGGAACTATAGACTAATGAAGTTAACATCTGTGGTAAGTAAGGTATTATGCCTTATGTCGACCCATCATGTTCAGACAGCCGTTAGCATTCCTTTCTCCTCGTTTATCACAGTCTTATTATTCTTATAGCTGGTTTGAAGAGGGCCTCCCGGAGAGCAGGTTGACTACACAGCCTTCACTGTCATGGCATCACCGGAAACTTGGGGGTTGTTTTTGATTTATTTAAAAAAATGAAATAACCAAGGTTGAGGGCAGGGTTGTATCAATAGTTTCTATAGACTTTAGCTGGGCCTCGTGTAAGGTTCTCCATCGTAGGCTTCACTGGAAGGTTCGATAACGTGGGATCCAGGGAGAGCCAGCTAACTGGATATAGAATGTATAAGAAAGAACTGCAGATGCTGGTTTAAACCAAAGATAGACACAAAAAGCTGGAGCAACTCAGCGAGTCAGACAGCATTTCTGGAGAAAAGGAATAGGTGACGTTTCAGGTCGAGACCCTTTTTCAGACTCGACCCGAAACGTCACCTATTCCTTTTCTCCAGAGATGCTGTTTGACCCGTGAAGTTACTCCAGCCTTTTGAGTCTAACTGGATATAGAATTGGTTTCATGGATATGAGCAGGGAGTGTGTGCCTCACGGATCAATGCTGGGCCCATTCTGTTTATAATATAATAACCATATAACAATTACAGCACGGAAACAGGCCATTTCGACCCTTCTAGTCCGTGCCGAACACGTATTCTCCCCTAGTCCCATATACCTGCGCTCAGACCATAACCCTCCATTCCTTTCCCGTCAATATAACTATCCAATTTATTTTTAAATGATAAAAACGAACCTGCCTCCACCACCTTCACTGGAAGCTCATTCCACACAGCCACCACTCTCTGAGTAAAGAAGTTCCCCCTCATGTTACCCCTAAACTTCTGTCCCTTAATTCTGAAGTCATGTCCTCTTGTTTGAATCTTCCGTATTCTCAAAGGGAAAAGCATGTCGCAGAGGTCCTGCTCCTGAACCAGCCTAATTAATGGATTATGGCAGTTCTTGTGGGTTCCTCCATTTACTGAACCCCGCTGACTGCCAAAGTGGGGAGAGTGGGGGTAACGGCCATAGTGGGACCGGGGCAGTGCCAGGCAGGCATGTTCCTGTCGCTTTAATAGGAAATTAAATGAGACTGCAGCAGATGTCCCAGGTTTTAAGGGCTCATGAACCTGCCTAAATAAAGGGTCAGGACTGATCCTCAAGGTTTCCCCATTTACTGAACCCCGATTACTGCTAAAGAGGGGAGAGTGGGGGTAACGGCCATAATGGGACTGGGGCAGTGCTCTCAGTGGGAAAAGCTTATCCACGTCAACTCTGTCTATCCCTCTCATCATTTTAAAGACCTCAATCAAGTCCCCCCTTAACCTTCTGCGCTCCAAAGAATAAAGCCCTAACTTGTTCAACGTTTCTCTGTAACTTAGTTGCTGAAACCCAGGCAACATTCTAGTAAATCTCCTCTGTACTCTCTTTATTTTGTCGACATCCTTCCTATAATTAGGCGACCAAAATTGTACCCCATACTCCAAAATTGGCCTCACCAATGCCTTGTACAATTTTAACATTAGATCCCAACTTCTATACTCAATGCTCTGGTTTATAAAGGCCAGCACACCAAAAGCTTTCTTTACCATCCTATCTACATGAGATTCCACTTTCAGGGAACTGTGCACAGTTATTCCCAGATCCCTCTGTTCACCTGCATTCTTCAATTCCCTACCATTTACCATGTACGTCCTATTTTGATTTGTCCTGCCAAGATGTAGCACCTCATACATATCAGCATTAAACTCCATCTGCCATCTTTCAGCCCATCTTCCAACTGGCATAAATCTCTCTGTAGACTTTGAAAATCTACTTCATTACCCCACCTATCTTAGTATCATCTGCATACTTATTAATCCAATTTACCACACCATCATCCAGATCATTGATGAACATGACAAACAACAGTGGACCCAACACAGATCCCTGTGGCATCCCACTAGTCACTGGCCTCCAACCTGACAAACAACCATCCACCATTACTCTCTGGCATCTCCCATTCAGCCACTGTTGAATCCATCTTGCTACTCCACTATTAATACCCAACCATTGAACCTTCTTAACCAACCTTCCATGAGGAACCTTGTCAAAGGCCTTACTGAAGTCCATATATACAACATCCACTGCTTTACCCTCATCAATTTCCCGAGTAACCTCTTCAAGAAATTCAAGAAGATTAGTCAAACATGACCTTCCAGGCACAAATCCATGTTGACTGTTCCTAATCAGACCCTGTTTATCAAGATGCTTATATATATTATCTCTAAGTATCCTTTCCATTAATTTACCCACCACTGACGTCAAATTAACAGGTCTATAATTGCTAGGTTTACTCTTAGACCCCTTTTTAAACAATGGAACAACATGCGCAGTACGCCAATCCTCCGGCACTATTCCCGTTTCTAATGACATTTGAAATATTTCTGTCATAGCCCCTGCTATTTCTACACTAACTTCCCTCAATGTCCTAGGGAATATCCTGTCCGGACCTGGAGACTTATCCACTTTTATATTTCTCAAAAGTGTCAGTACTTCCTCTTCTTTGAATCTCATAGTTTCCATAGCTACTCTACTTGTTTCCCTTACCTCACATAATGTAATATCCTTCTCCTTGGTGAATACCGAAGAAAATAAATTGTTCAATATCTCCCCCATCTCTTTTGGCTCTGCAGATAGCTGTCCACTCTGACTCTCTAATGGACCAATTTTATCCCTCGTTATCCTTTTGCTATTAATATAGCCGTAGAAACCCTTTGGGTTTACTTTCACCTTACTTGCCAAAGCAACCTCATATCTTCTTTTAGCTTTTCTAATTTCTTTTTAATTTCTTTCTTAAGATTCTTTTTACATTCTTTATACTACTCAAGCACCTCATTTACTCCATGCTGCCTATAATTATTGTGGATATCCCTCTTTTACCGAACCGTGTCCAATTTCCCTTGAAAACCATGGCTCTTTCCGATTTTTACTATTTCCTTTCAACCGAACAGGGACATAAAGATTCTGTACTCTTAAAATGTCACCTTTAAATGTACTCCATTTCTCTTCCACATCTTTCCCATAAAACAAAATGTACCAATTTACTCCTTTTAAATCTTTTCGCATCTCCTCAAAGTTAGCCTTTGTCCAATCAAAAATCTCCACCCTAGGTCCAGTTCTGACCCTCTCCATAATTATATTGAAACTAATGGTATTGTGATCACTGGTCCCGAACTGTTCCCCAACGCATACCTCTGCCACCTGACCCGTCTCATTTCCTAACAGGAGGTCCAGCACCGCCCCTTCTCTACCAGGTACTTCTATGTATTGCTGCAAAAAACTATCCTGCACACATTTTACAAACTCCAACCCATCCAGCCCATTTACAGAATGTGTTTCCCAGTCTATGTGTGGAAAATTGAAATCTCCCACAATCACTACCTTGTGCTTACTACTAATATCTGCAATCTCCTTACATATTTGCTCTTACAATTCTCGCTCCCCATTTGGCGGTCTATAATACACCCCTATAAGTGTTGCTACCCCTTTCCCATTTCTCAGTTCCACCCAAATAGCCTCCCTAGACGAGCCCTCTAATCTATCCTGCCAAAGCACTGCTGTAATATCTTCCCTGATAAGCAATGCAACACCTCCACCTCTTGCCCCTCCAATTCTATCACACCTGAAGCAACGAAATCCTGGAATATTTAGTTTCCAATCACAGCCCTCCTGCAACCATGTTTCACTGATCGCCACAACATCATACTTCCAGGTGTCAATCCAGGCTCTAAGTTCATCCACCTTTCTTACAATGCTCCTAGCATTAAAATATACACATTTAAGAAACCCACCCTCTCTTATTCTCTGTTTATTGTCTTTTTCTTCTCTCTCCCCTACATTTTGGGTCAGAGTGCTACCATTCTCTGCCTCCTGCCTCACACACTGACTGCTAGCTTTCCCAATTTGAGTCCCTCCCCCCAACCATACTAGTTTAAAGTCTCCCCAGTAGCCTTTGCAAATCTCCCCGCCAGGATATTGGTCCCCCTCGAGTTCAAGTGCAACCCGTCCTTTCTGTACAGGTCGCACCTTCCCCAAAAGAGGTCCCAATGATCCAGAAACTTGAATCCATACCCACTGCACCAGTCCCTCATCCACTCATTTATCCTCCACCTCGCTCTATTCCTACTCTCACTGTCGCGTGGCACAGGCAGTAATCCTGAGATTGTTACCTTTGCAGTCCTTCTCCTTAACTCTCTACCTAACTCCCTAAATTCTTCATTCAGATTCTCTTCTCTTTTTTTACCTATGTCGTTGGTACCTATATGTACCACAACTTCAGGCTCCTCTCCCTCCCATTTCAGGATTTCTTGGACCCGTTCAGACACATCCCTGACCCTGGCACCAGGGAGGCAAACTACCATCCGGGACACTTGTCTGCGTCCACCGAATCGCCTATCCGACCCCTGACTATAGTGTCCCCTATTACAATTGCCCTCCTCTTCTTTTCCTTACCCTTCTGAGCAACAGGACCGGTCTTTATGCCAGAGGCCCGGCCGCTGTCGCTGCCCCCAGGTAGGCTGTCTTCCCCACCCTTACTCAAACATGAGTACTTATTTTCAAGGTGTACAGCCACCGGGGTACTCACCAGTCCCTGCCTCTGCCCGTTGCCCTTCCTAACTGTGACCCAGTTTTCTGTCTCCCGTGGTCTTGGAGTGACCACCTCCCTGTAACTCCTATCTATGACCTCCTCGCTCTCCCTGAGCAGACAGAGGTCATCGAGTTGCTGTTCCAGGTTCCTAACACGGTCCCTTAGGAGCCCCAGCTCGACGCACCTGGTGCAGATGTGGACGTCTGGAGGGCACTCAGACTCCATGACCTCCCACATCTGACATCCAGAACAGTAAACTGCCCTGGCCCTCATTCTCCCCCTTAACCGAATACAATAAAGCCTTACCCGGGATACAAGCCAATCAGCTGCTTCCTCTAGTCCTGTAACGGCTGCTTCCTCTAGTACGTTCGACCAATCAGAGGCTTCCACCAGCCCCCTTAATTTGAAGTGTGATCTGCGAATGGAACGTTGCAGATTTTAGTCGCTCCTCCCTCTGTAACAGCTCCTGGGCCTCTGTTGAGACAAGCCCCGCAATGGGTTTTTTAACTCACCACACGAAGGTCGCTCCTCCCTCTGTAACGGCTCCCGGGCCTCTGTTGAGACAAGCCCCGCGATGGGTTTTTTAACTCACCACACGAAGGTCGCTCCTCCCTCTGTAACGGCTCCCGGGCCTCTGTTGAGACAAGCCCCGCGATGGGTTTTTTAACTCACCACACGGAGGTCGCTCCTCCCTCTGTAACGGCTCCTGGGCCTCTGTTGAGACAAGCCCCGCGATGGGTTTTTTAACTCACCACACGGAGGTCGCTCCTCCCTCTGTAACGGCTCCTGGGCCTCTGTTGAAACAAGCCCCGCGATGGGTTTTTAAACTCACCACACGGAGGTCGCTCCTCCCTCTGTAACGGCTCCTGGGCCTCTGTTGAAACAAGCCCCGCGATGGGTTTTTTAACTCACCACACGGAGGTCGCTCCTCCCTCTGTAACGGCTCCTGGGCCTCTCTAGTTTGTAGTTTATATTAACAATTTGTATGAGAATATGCAAGACATGATTAGTAAGTTTGAAGATGCCATTAAAATAGGTGGTATATAATAAATAAAGTTGTCAATTGTCAGCTGGGTAAGTGGACCAAGGAGTTTAATTAGGATGAACACAGTCTTTTATCTAGAATAGGGGAATCAAGAACCAGATGACATAGGTTTAAGGTGAGATGGGAAACATTTAATAGGAACCTGAGGGCATTTTTTTCCACACAGGGTATGATGGGTATATGGAATAAGCTGCCAGAGGAGGTAGTTGAGGCAGGAAACATAACTACATTTATATGCCATGGAAGGGAAAGATTTAGAGGAGGGTGAAGTGGCAAAAACAGGAAGGCAAAAACAGGAAGGCAGATTATTATCTAAATATCCCGGGATTATCTAAACCCACAGAGAGTGGTAAATCTCTGGAACTCCTTGCCACAGAAGGTAGTTGAGGCCAGTACAATGGCTATATTTAAGAGGGAGTTAGATGTGGCCCTTGTGGCTAAAGGGATCAGGGGGTATGGAGAGAGGGCAGGTACAGGATACTGAGTTGGATGATCAGCCATGATCATATTGAATGGCGGTGCAGGCTCGAATGGCCGAATGGCCTATTCCAGCATCTATTTTCTATGTTTCTATGTTTCTAAATGGTGTCAAGTTCGGAAAAGGGAAAGCACAACGGGATCTGGGGGTCCTTGTTCATCAGTCACTGAAAGCAAGCATGCAGGTACAGCAGGCAGTGACGAAAGCGAATGGCATGTTGGCCTTCATAACAAGAGGAGTTGAGTATAGGAGCAAAGAGGTCCTTCTGCAGAGGTACAGGGCCCTAGTGAGACCACACCTGGCGTATTGTGTGCAGTTTTGGTCTCCAGAATTGAGAAAGGACATTCTTGCTATTGAGGGAGTGCGGCGTAGGTTCACCAGGTTAATTCCCGGGATGGTGGAATTGTCATATGTTGATAGAATGGAGCATCTGGGCTTGTATACACTGGAATTTCAAAGGATGAGAAGGGATCTTATTGAAACATGTAAGATTATTCAGAGATTGGACATGCTATGGGCAGGAAACATGTTCCCGATGTTGGGGGAGTCCAGAACCAGGGGCCACAGTTTAAGAATAAGGGGTAAGACAATTAGAACGGAGATAAGGAAACACTTTTTCAGACAGAGTTGTGAGTGTGGAATTCTCTGCCTCAGTGGGCGGTGGAGGCCAGTTCTCCGGATAGTTTCCAGAGAGAGCTAGAGAGTGCCCTTGAAGATGGCGGAGTCAGGGGATATGGGGAGAAGGAAGGAACGGGGTACTGATTGAGGATGATCAGCCATGATCACACTGAATAATGCTGCTGGCTCAAAGGGCCGAATGGCCTACTCCTGCACCTATTGTCTATTGTCTATTTTCTAATATCACTGGCTCATGAGACTAATGCCGATGAAGCAAGTTGGCTGGAATATGCTATTGGGCCGAAGGCCCTGTTTCCATGTTGTATGACTCTTTAACTCCAGTGGAAGTGGTGGAGGCAGGTTCGATTTTATCATTTAAAAATAAGTTGGATAGGTATATGGACGGGAAAGGAATGGAGGGTTATGGTCTAAGTGCAGGTAGATGGGACTAAGGGAAAATAAGTGTTCAGCACGGAAGTGAAGGGTCGAGATGGCCTGTTTCCGTGCTGTAATTTTCATATGGTTATAACTATGTTAGAGTGCTCCCTGCCATAGAAGAGAATTCAAAAAAGTATTCAACATAGCGAATCTCTTCAATCTACTGAGGAAGTAAAGACAATGATGAGTTTTCTTTGTGATGCATCAATACACTGGGCCCAGGACAGGCCTTCACAGATACACACGTCCAGGAAACTGAAGCCGTTGACTCTTTGTGTAGGAAAGAACTGCAGATGCTGGTTTAAATCGAAGGTAGACACAAAATGCTGGAGTAACTCACCGGGACAGGCAACATCTTTGGCGAGAAGGAATGGGTGAGTTTCGGGTCGAGAACCTTCAGTCTGACACCTATCCCTTCTCTCCAGAGATGCTGCCTGTCCCACTGAGTTACTCCAGCATTTTGTGTCTGCTGTTGACTCTTTGTTCTGTTGTCCCGCTAATGAAGACAGTTTCATGGATCCCTAGTTGACTAGTTGCATTATGGACTGATTCTGCAATTTGGACACCTAGGAAGTAAGGAGAACACACTAATGGTGAACACAGTCTGGTCCATCATGGGTACTGACCTCCCCACCATTGAAGTGATCTATAGGAGGTGTTGCCTCAAAGAGGCAGCCAGTATCATCAAGAACCCACACCACCTGGCCACACTCTCATTTCACTTCCCCCATTGGGAAAAGGTTTGGGAGTCTGAAACTATGGCCTCAGGCTGTTCAGGAACAGCTTCTTCCCAACAACCTTCAGGCTTTTGAACACCACAAACTCCAACTAAACTACAAACTATGAACTGTCTTGATTGCACCGTAATTTCAGTTTTTGTTTCGAACTAATATTGTTTTTTGTGATTTAATGAACTTTTGTTTATTGTATTGCCTATGAGTTCTGTGTTTGCAGAGCTGTTATGGCTGCCATGTAAGAATTTCACAGTAGAAATAAGTGAGTAGAGCAGGGGACTGAGCTCACCGCCCTGAGGTGCCCTGTGTTGATGGCCATCGAGGAGCAAGTGTTGTTGCAATCTGGACTGATTGCAGTCTGGTGATGAGGAAGTCGTGGATCAATATAAACGACAAAACTTACAGAACGTCATCCAGCACGGAAACAGACCAACAGAAGTCATAATGAAAATAGTGTGTGAATTGGTGCTGTCTCCAGAATTCAACATAATGGAGTTGCCACTTTGGAGGGCACCAAACAGAATCCATGCTACTTTAGAAATGGAGCAAGGGAGATGATAGGAAACTACAGGCAGTTAGTCTAACTTGAGTGGGCAGTGAAATGTATCTTCGTACCAATGCATTATCCCTTATATCCATTATCATTTATCCACACACTGCGAATGGCTCACAGTGTACAGAACCAATTGTAATCATGTATTGTCTTTCTGCTGGCTGGTTAGCATATAACAAAAGCTTTTCACTGTACCTCGGTACACGTGACAATAAACTAAACAGAAACTGCTGTGTACAACCAACCAAGTGTCCTGGCCCAGTGCACTGATCCAGTGTAATGACCTAGTGTACCGGCCCAGTATACTAACCCAATATACTGACTCAGCGCGCAGGCCCAGTAAAGCAGCCATTGTACCACCCTGTGCAGCCCAGCTCAGGCTCATTAATCCCTTGTTGTTCTCTTGCATCACTTCCAGAATCTTTGTTCCGTCATCGCTGGATTCCTGCATTATTTCTTCCTGGCCTGTTTTTCCTGGATGTTCCTGGAAGGTGTGCAGCTTTCCCTCATGCTGGTGAAAGTCTTCAAGTGTCTTCTGAGACCAACGTACACGTACTTGTTTGGCTACGGTTGCCCCCTGATTACTGTTGGCATCTCAGCAGCCTTGTTTTCCCAGGAATATGGAACAGAGAAGTAATAAGTACGGAAAACTGTACATTTTTTTGCAGACATTGCACTTGAGTTTCTGTGACAGGAATAAACATTGTTGTCGGACGAGGCCATTCGACCCCTTGCGCCGATTCGAATATTCAGTTGGACCATGACCAACCTACAACCTCAAGACCATTTTTTTGCACTGACCCTATTTTCCCCATATCCTTTATATCCATCTCTGTCTGAAAACATTCAGCCACTGAGCCTGTAAAACCCACTTGGGGAGAGGATTGCAAAGGATCTCCACCCACTAAGTGAAGATATTTCTTCCCATCTCAACATGCAGCATGAGATCAGGTCCTTCATCCCATGATGTCAACCATCAAGCACCCTTTTATCCCAATCCTACACTGATCCCTTTCTCTTCCCAAAATTTCCATCAACTGCTCCAGATCCCCAAGTCCCATCCCTGTATTGTACTGTTCCATGTTCTATGCTATCATTCATGGGATAATTTACAGCAACCTATCAACCTACACATGTTTGAGATGTTGATGGAGACTGCAGCACCCAAAGGGAATTTGCGTGGATTTAGGTGGAACGTGCAAACTCCACAAAGGCATCACCCAAAGTCGGGATCAAACCCAGGTGTCTGGAACTGAGGCAACAATTCCATTGGCCACTCTAATTATGATCCCTGGTTGCCTGGGGAAATACTATCCTTGCAGCTATTCTATCCCCTTAGGAATTTCACATATTTTAATGGGATTGCATCCAACTCTTCTGAACTCTGGAGAGTAGAGGCCCAGTCTGCATGTCTCGCTCCAGGCATCAAACAGTTGAACCACAATTTCACTCTGTACGTCAGAGGTGTTCTCTTCCTTGGATAGGGAAACCCGGCTGATGCACCCACGTATTTGTGTCTTAGAGTCAGAAATGTGCAGCACAGAAATGGGACCTTTGGCCCACCATCAAAGGAAACTGAAATCAGTCATGGTTCCAGAGAAAAAAAGGAGTAAAAGAAGCGTGGCAATAAGGTCGAGGAGAGTTTCCAGGCATTTTGTATGTAAGGAGAAAGGGTTATTTGGAAAACGGTAGGTCCACTCCAGGACAAAGATGGGAATTTATGCCTGAAGCCAGAGAAATGGACAAGGTCTTTAATGTGTACTTAACATTAGCATTCCCGAAGAAGAAGGGCATGGATGATGTTGAGATTCAGGAGGGGTGCGTTGATATTAGAGTCAGAAGGTCATACAGCAAAGAAACAGGCCCTTCGGCCCAACTACCCCATGCCAGCCAAGGTGCCCCATCTACACTGGTCCAACCTGTCCATGTTTGGCACATCTCTCCTGTCCATGCACCTGTCCAAATGTCTTTTACTTTTTATTACAGTACCTGTCTCAACTATCCACTCTGGTAGGCCGGTGTATGTAAGCACCACCCTCTCTGTGAAAAGTCCCCTCAGGTTCCTATTAAATCTTTCCCCTCTCACCTTAAACAAATGTTGCCTGGTTCTTGATTCTCGTAATCTAGATAAACTCTGGATATGCTTTCACCCTACCTATTCCTCTCATGTTATCATACACCTCCACAAGATCACCTCTCTACCTCCTGAATTTCAAGGAATAAAGATCTAGCCTGCTCAACCATTCCCTACAGCTCAGGGCCTCGAGTGCCAACACCTCACCACACAGGTGAGGTGCTGCAAGGCTGAAGGGTGTGCCTCTATTCAAGAAGGGCTCGAAGGAAGAGAGTATTCTGAGGGATAGGATATATATGCATTACACAGGGGCTAATCATGGCTAGTCAGCATGGTTAGGTACATGGAAGTGTGTGACTAACCAATCTATTTACATTTTGAAATAATCAAAGAGGCTGAAAAGGGCAAAGCCATAGACATTGTCTACATTGGCTTCAGCAAGAGATTTGATGAGGTTCCGCATGGTAGGCTGCACTGGATCATTAGATCAGTGGTTCTCAAATGGGGGTACGCGTACCCCTGGGGGTACGTGAAGGCACTCCAGGGGGTACGTGAGATTTTAAAATATATTTTTGCGCTGGTTAGGGGGTACTTGGCTGAAAAAATATTTCGCAGGGGGTACATCACTGAAAAAAGGTTGAGAACCACTGCATTAGATCATATGCGATCCAGGGAGAGCCAACTGACTGGATAGAGAATTAGCTTTGTGGAAGGAAGCAGAGGGTGATGGTGGAAGGTTATCATTCAGAATGGAGGTCTGTGACTAGTGGCATGCCAGAGAATTGTGAAGGCATGATGAGTAAGTTTGTAGATGACACTAAACTGAGTGATATAATACATAGCGAAGATGTTTATTTAAAAATGCAGTGGTACAAGACATTGGTACAAGACGTTTAGAGTATTGTGTTCAGTTTTGGTCACCTGATCTCACAAAAGATCTCCTTTATATTCAGCATGTGGTGGGTGCCTGATACTTTGTGCAGGGGAAGTGGTGGAAGCAGATATGATAGCATGTTTAATGGGCATTGAAACAAATACATGAGAAGATAGGGAATGGTGGGATACAGACCATGTGCAGACAGATGTTTTCATCATGATATGAGCAGTGAATGTCTCTTTCAGTGATGTATTGTTCTTTGTTCAAAGTGTTATGTCTGTGCCAACCTATGTATCCATCTACAATACAAGAATGCTATTAGTCTGCATTAGTGCTGTATCCATCTAGACCGTGCCTATTTATTTACTACAAACAAAGGTCTCAGCACCAATCCCTAAGGTGCAACCCTTTATATACTGTACACCCAGTCAGAAACACCTCATTCACCATTACCCTCTGCATCCTATCACCAAGCACAATGTGGCTCCAGTTTATGCTCCAGCCAGAGTCTGAGTCATAGGGTGATACAGTGTGGAATCAGGCTCTTCGGTCCAACTCCCCTACACCGGCCAACAATGTCCCAGCTACAATAGTCCCACTTGCCTGCGACCTATGTACTGAAGTCTTCAGGATTCTCTGCACCTTAATCTTCTGAATCAGCCAACCATGTGGGGCTTTGTCAAATGTCTTGCTAAAGTCCATATGGGCAACATCTTCTGCCCTGCTTCATCAATCTCTGTTGCCACCTTGAAAAATTCCATCACACTTTCCCCACACAAATACATGCTGACCAAACCTAACCATTCCTGCCTTTCCAAATATTTTCTGTCTCTCAGAACTCCCTCCAATATGTTCCCACCACTGACACAAGGTTCACTTGCCTATACTTATCTGGCTTACCCCTTCTGCCCTAAAATGAAATCTTCTTGCGGTCAAAACAACATAGTTTGCCTTCCTGACTGCCCCCTGCACCAGCACAATAATTTCCAGTGGTTTGTCTAGAAACATAGAAAATAGGTGCAGGAGTAGGCCATTCAGCCTATCGAGCCAGCACTTCAATTCAATATGAGCATAGCTGATCATCCAGAATCAGTACCCCATCCCTGCTTTTTCCACATATCCCTTCATTCCATTAGCTCTAAGACCTATATCCAACTCTCTCTTGAATACATCCGGTGAATTTGCCTCCACTGCCTTTTGTAGCTGAGAATGCAATGAATTCACAACTCTCTGGATGAAAACGTCTTTCCTCATCTCAGTTCTAAATGGCCTACCTCCTTTTCTTAAACTGTGACCACTGGTTCTGGACTCCACAAACATCGGGAACATTTTTCCTGGATATAGCCTGTCCAATCCCTTAAGATACCTTCTCATCCTTCTAAAGTCCAGTGAATATAAGCCCAGTCGATCCAATCTTTCATCATATGTCAGTCCCACCATCCTGGGAATTAACCTGGTGAACCTACATTGCACTCCCTCTATAGAATGTACTTCCTCAAGTTAGGAGGCCAAAACTGCACACGATACACCATGGCCCTGTACAACTGCTGTAGAACCAACTATACTCAATTTTTTTGTTGGTTCACATGCTTGATCAATGGTGTTTTTTCATTAATGTTTTATAATTATGCTCGCTATGAAGGCCAACATGCCATTTGCTTTCTTCACGGCCTGCTGTACCTGCATGCTTACCTTCAGTAACTGATGTACAAGGACACCCAGGTCTCGTTGCACCTCCCCTTCACCATTCAGATAATCTGCCTTCTTGTTTTTGCCAACAGTGGATAATCTCATGTTTATCCACATTATTCTGCATCTGCCATGCATCTGCCCACTAACCCAACCTATCCACCCTGCAGCCTCATAGCATCCTCCTCGCAGGTCACACTGCTACCGAGATTTGTGTCATCCACAAACTTAATTCCTTTGTCTAAATTGTTAATATTTATTGTATATTGTAAATATAGTCTACCAGGGATGGAGCAAGAGCTTTCACCAACAGCCCCAACTGGATCTCAAGTAGGTCACACTTGACCTCTCTCCGGCTCAGGGGGAGGTGAGTTGGAGTGGGATAGGGAGACTAAGAGGCAGATACAAGGGGTGCAGTGGAGAAGGATGGGGTAAGGTCACTGAACAATCATCAAGGGAAAGAATATAGCTACAAATGATAAAGCCCTTCCCCAGCCACAACTCCCTGCAGCACAAGGACAAAGACCTGAAGGCTCGAGGCCCATGACGTCAGGAGAACAAAGAAGGGAAGAGATTGAACTTTTTTTTTTGCCTTCCCTCACAATGAGGAATGTGGGAGAGTCACTGTGGTGGATGTTTATGTTAAAATGTATTTTGTGTGTCTCGGTGCTTTTTATTGGTATGACTATGGCAAATCAAATTCCTCATGTGTTGCAAAACATACTTGGTTAATAAAGTATGATTATGATTATGAAGACCAACAGTGCCAAGCTGGATCCACACAGAATTGAGTGTAAGTAAGTTTATTGGCCAAGTATTACCATACAAGGAATTTGCCTTGGTGCTCCACCCACAAGTAACAACATGACATACAGTGACAGTTACGAATGACTCGGAAAACACTAAACATTAATAATTATAAAACATTAATGAAAAAACACCATTGATCAAGCATGTGAACCAACAAAATACCAGATCAATTGGAGGCTACAGATTTTTGGCTGTTGAGTAGAGCAACTACTCGTGGATAAAACCTGTTTTTATGTCTGGCTGTGGCAGCTTTGACAATCTGGAGTCGCCTTCCATTCAAAGAGTTTGTGGCCAGGGTGAGAGGGGTCAGAGATGATCTTGCCCGCTCTCTTCCTGGCCCTTGCAGTGTACAGTTCATCATTGGAGGGAAGGTTGCAGCCAATAATCTTCTCTGCTGATCGGACGATTCGCTGCAGCCTCCAGGTGTCGTGCTAGGCGGCTGAGCCAAAGCAGATCATGATGGAGAAGGTGAGAACGGACTCCACGATGGCCGTGTAGAATTGGACCATCATTGCCTGTGGCAGATTGTGCTTCCTCAGCTGCTGCAGGAAGTACATCCTCTGTTGTGCCTTTTTGGCTGTGGAGTCGATAGGAGCCCCCCACCTAAGGTCCTTGGAGATCATGGTTCCCAGGAACTTAAAAGACTCCACAGATGCGACTGTGGTGTTGTTGATGGTGAGTGGGGTGAGGGGAGGGGGAGCTCTTCTAAAGTTTACAATCATTTCCACTGTCTTAAGAGCATTGAACTCTAGGTTGTTGCTATGGCACCAGGACTCCAGCTGTGACACTTCCTGTCTGTAGGCAGATTCCTCCCCATCCTGGATCAGTCCAATCAGCATTGTGTCGTCCGCAAACTTGAGAAGCTTGACAGAGGTGTCTGTGGAGGTGCAGTCGTTGGTGTAGAGAGAGTAGAAGAGAGGTGAGAGTACGCAGCCTTGCGGTGCTCCTATGCTGAGTGTTTGCGGGACGGAATGTGATTTCTCAGCCTCACATGCTGCTTCCTGTCTGTTAGGAAGTTGGTGATCCACTGACAGTCTTCTCAGAAAGTTTAGAGTGTAGTAGCTCTGGCACAATGGTGTTGAATGCAGAGCTAAAATCAACAAACAGGAGTGAGGTAGCAATGTACCTGTGACGGGAATAGTTGATTCCTGCCGATCCTCACACATGGCAGGGAGGCCGTCTGAGCAGCAATGTTATTGGTGTGGGAACATACCTGTACGTGTGTGTGCGTGCAAAGTGTAAACATTTTACAGTGTCACATTTTTTTACTCTTTCCCCAGTTGTTGGTTGGATCTAAAGTTGGGATTTCTCTGGGCTTTCCTGGCTCCTGTGTGATTATTCTGGTAAGTTTGGAAAAACATGAAACAGAGAGAATGTCTGTTGAATTCAGGAAAATGTGAACTGATGGGTTTTGGAACCACTAATGAGGATAGGACATCAACCATGAATGGCAGGTCGGAGGAACAGAGGGGCCTTGGAGCATGGCACAGATCCGGTATGGTGACAGCTCCTGAACTTGCTGTCAGGTTAACCTGTGCTGTAATCTTGGATATTAATATTTATCAGTATCGGATTGGATGACATTTCTCCAAAGAGCATTGGTAAAGATTATGTCTATCACTGGTTTTCGTGATAAAACTTTAGACTGTCCATAAGTATTTTTAGATTCACAATGCATATGAGAAGATTTGAAGTCATCCACTCAGGGCTGATGGAACACTACGGTAATATCTACATCACTGTCTTTTTGCCCACCTACTGACTAGTGGCGGAGAGGCATGCACTGCAGACGATCTCCGCAGAGGCACAGATGTGGCACAGGCTGTGGCAAAGCGATGGCAGAATGTCGTCTGACACACGTGCGAACAAACTGTCTTTTTAAAAGTGATTGTTGCAGATCAATGTAGAGGCAAACATGTCCAAATGTAACTATTATGCACTGCAAGATGTGTCTATGAAGATGGAAATGAATAGTAAGATTAAACGAAAACTTACCCGTTTGAAGTTTGATCTTTATTTTATGAGGAGTTACAATGAGCGATTATGTGAAGAAGGCCGTCAGCCCGCAATGCGCGTCAATCTTCATAGCAGCGGTGTGAAATCACAGATAACAGTAGTTGAACTGAACATAGTAAGATTGGAGAGAACGACAACCTACCAGATGACCTTTATAATATGAGGGTGGGAGTGGTGGGCACGTAATCGCTCATCGTAACTCCTCATAAAATAAAGATCAAACTTCAAACTGGTAAGTTCTCGTTTAATCTTATTATTTTACTTCGGAGTCACCCGAGTGACTACGTGAAGATTTCAAAGCTGTGATTTCATGCCGGATACGAGTTCAAGCATCACACACTGCATCAATTCACCATGGATGAGTGAAAAAGATTAATGCATTCAGACATGGCATAGTTTGTTAAAAATGCTGATGCTTTAATCATCAAAGGAAAATAATAGTGACCCCTCCCATCCTGGGGGGAATCTAGGGCCCCCGGTGGGGGTCCCTCTATGCAGGGATTCTCCCCCTCTACATTGGGGACCTGGGGTGGAGGGTATTGCACCGAGGTGTTCCCTGCAACCTGTTTCTCTCGCGGTTCACAGACTCGCCAGCCGTCTGCCACTTTTGCGGGCTGGAAGAGTCTGTGTACCACCTGTACATGGAGTGCGTGAGGCTGCAGCCACTGTTTGAATATCTAAAGGGGCTGCTCCTTGCCTTCTGGCTGCATTTTTCACCCACCATCCTCATCTTTGGACATCCTGTGCATAGGGGAGAGGGTAGGGCTGAAATGTCTTGGTTGGGTTGCTCCTGGGCCTGGCCAAGCTGCCCATCCACGAGTCACGGCGCCAGACGGTGGAGGGCTCTACCCGAACCAGCTGCCTGCCCCTTTTCCGGGGTTACGTCCGTGCCCGGATGGGGTTAGAAAAGGAATACGCCCTGTCTACGGGCACCCTGAGGGAGTTCCGGGACAGCTGGGCTCCGCAAGGTGTTGAATGTATCCTCAATAAGGATTGTAACATAGTTGTATAGTAGTTTATTATGGATACATGCTTGTATTGTATTATGGTGGTGGGTTCTGGCTTGTTTTATTGTAGTGTAAATATTGTTTTTAATAATTGAATAAATTTTGTGATTTAAAAAAAAAAAAATCCTGGGGGGAATCTATGAAACAGAACATAAATGGAACTTGGCAAATACCCTCGATCTGGCAATGGGTTATTATTGAATGTTGGAAAGTTTGTTTGTTTGACCATCCTGCAACTGCTCGGATGTGGTCCAGTGGAACGTACATAACCCTTGCTGCTGATGTTGTAGCAGCCCTAGTAGAGTGAGATTTGAAAATATTAGTGTCTACTTTGCATAAGCCAAAACTCGTTTTGACCACGTGGAGATGGTCTGGATTGATAGCTTTTTTTATGATGGTTTAAGTAGCAAACAAATATTGGTGACCTGACATATTGTTGTAAATGTGTGACAACACACAACCAAAGGTCCATGGGGTATGCCATGAATACTTGTTTGGGACCTGCTCTGCTCTGGTCTGCTCTGCTTAACTACATCATATACATAAAAATTATATTGTTAGCAGATGTAACCATCCTGTCCAGTCGCAATTTAAGTAGTGACTGGACCCGTAGCACTGAGGCTAGCGCCATGAGCATAACCACTTTGTAAGTGAGTTTGACCAGGGATAGAGATGTAGCAGGGCCCCACCGGCGAAGCAGTTTTAGCACAATGCTACCGTCCCATATCACATGGGCCTGGGAGGATTACCGTTAAAGATATCTATATTAATAAAAATCTGATCTTGACCGTTATGGCTCACTGAGGTGTGATTCCCGAGAGAACTCCGCGACCTATGGGCGTCATCTTTGGCCACCTCGCTCAGAGCCCCCCTCTGCCTTCCGGGACCGTTGATGAAAAATCAATCCCATTGATGAAAAATCAGAGATATATTAATCTTTTTTAAAAAATTACCATTCTCTCTGTTGCCCCTGCTGGTGGGAGGGGGGGGGTGGGACTATAAAACCCGGAAGTGGTGTGCCTCACTCAGTCTCTGCAAGATGGAGGAAGCCAGATGGTCATGTCTCTCTGAGCTCTGAATAACACTGAACACATGCCTACTCAACTGTGAGTCCGCTTAATGTGGTTTGAAAATGACAATTATGGTTGGTTTGAAGTAAAAAGGCACTGCCTGTAAATGGTTGTCTGGGTGCTTTGGGTTGAAGTTAAAAGGCACTACTGAAAATGGTGTTTTGGGTGCTTTGGCTTGAAGTTAAAAGGCACTACTGCAAATGGTGTTTTGGGTGCTTCGGCTTGAAGTTAAAAGGCACTACTGCAAATGGTGGCTTGGGTGCTTTGGCTTGAAGTTAAAAGGCACAACTGCAAATGGTGGTTTGGGTGCTTTGGCTTGAAGTTAAAATACACTACTGCAAATGGTGGTTTGGGTGCTTTGGGTAACTTCCTGTTTGCACTGTATATTGATTTTAGATAAAACGCTAGCACTTACGTCTGTGATTTTTAGCCATCTTACTCAGTCCCGCTCAGCAGGTGCAGAGGATTATTCCCATCAATGAAAAATAAAAGTGTTATTAGTGTTTTAAAAATGTTGAGGATCTCTCTCCTGTCAATCACGCCATAAATGCCACACCTTTTCTGGTGGGAGGGGGAGGGGTTATAAAACCCAGACATGTGGGTGTGGCTCAGTCTCTGCATGATGGGGGAGGGAGAGGTCACAATGTCTGAGCTGTGAATCAGTTGAACACACTGAATGTCAACTGAACTGTTTTTGGTGTTTTGTGTGGTTTTATGGTGGTTTCACCCTGCTTGAAGTGGTATGAAACTGCACTTGAATTTGGTGGCCTTGGATCCCGCTTGAAGTGGTATGAAACTGCATTTGAATTTGGTGGCCTTGTACCCTGCTTGAAGTGGTATGAAACTGCACTTGAATTTGGTGGCCTTGCACCCTGCTTAAAGTGGTTGGAAACTGCACTTGAATTCGGTGGCCTTGCACCCTGCTTAAAGTGGTTGGAAACGGCACTTGAATTCGGTGGCCTTGCACCCTGCTCGAAGTGGTAAGAAACTGCTTGAATTTGGTGGCCTTGCACCCTGCTTGAAATGGTAGGAAAATGGATTTGAATTTGGTGGTCTTGCACCCTGCTTGAAATGGAATTTCAAGGAATAGCCACGAGTCAACTGCCAGCATACCAGCCGTGAGTGAGCTGCCAGCACATCAGGCTTGAGGCACTGAGCTGCCACCCCCAAGAACCCACACCAGTGCTCCAGAAAGCCCCCCCCACTGGCCACCAATATTGGAATTGGTGGATAGGTGGAATATTGCGTCAGGGGATCAGCCCTCCCATGTGATCACTTAGTCTAGTCCTTTATAAATCTGGATATCAGAGAGTGAGACCCGACAGAGTGGGTCCCGATCGCAGCAGCAAATATGATGAAAAGGCACGTTGGCACAGTTAATGGTACTATAACTTAATTAATTGTCAAAGACCCATATGAAAATGGACTCCGAGATGTTAGTTATGCGTGCCGTATTATATGTAACATTGGCATTTAAACAAAACACTTCCCATCTCTTGATGAGGAAAATTTACTGTTGTTTCGGTGCTATTCCTGCCCTCTGCAGTGAGCACGTATATAGATCAGTCTAGCAACCCGAGCCGCAGGAATTGTCTTCTCAGAGTCTGCAAGTCTATAAATTGATATTATCATGCAGAGGATGGTTTCCTGAGTCACAGGGTGAACCAGCAAATGTTTGTGTTTAGGATGACTATATAAGGTCCTATTATCATTCCCAACATTAGGGGGAACCATGGCTGCATAGGCCGGTCAGGTATTACGAAATGCCTGAAGCGAGATCTTGCTGGATTTATTGCAAGACCCGACTGATGAGGCAAAATGGAGGAAAGGCATAAAGAACATTCCTCCTCAGTATAGCGAGAATGCATCTATCGCTACTGTGCCACATATTTTTGCAACTGGTGAGTGAGCCTGGATGCAGACATATTGATATTCGGTGTTCCATCGAACCACAATGTCATTAAATACTTTGTGATACAACATCCACTCTGTGTTGTCATATATTTTACGTGGTGATACACCAGTGCCAAGTGAGGTTAGGTAAATTATCACAGGATATTTAACTTGACTGCACCCATGTGATTAACATACGCCACCACCATAGTGTATCAACTTGGATTTGAGCATGCACATTATGCATATTCGCACAATAAACCTTTAACCCATGGAATACACCTAGTGTCTATAGGTAGTTGATACCATATAACTGAAGAATTGGTAACTCATACAAATCCCATCTGCCTCCGTAACTAGAGATGGTATTCGTGATTTTCTTCTTTGAGCACTAGCATCAGTTTGTAATATAACTGAAGAGTTACTGAGCAAAAGTTAGGAGCAATGTTGAACACTGTTCGTCCACCATTGTGACTTTGATAGCTTCAGCTGGTAATAGCATAGGTCTGTTAATAATTACCTACATGGCATTTAAGAGGTTACTCCTTTGCACGTTGTAAGTTCTGATAATGCAAAGGTCCAAATGCACAGCTGATATACAGCCACTATATTGCCAATTACACTTGATGAATAGAGGCTGCTTAACAAGGTTACAGGCTTTTATTAATTCCAATCTCTTGCCCCGGGGCGGAGTCACAGACAAATTAATAGAGTTAAAGGTAAATCACAATAATCAATAACTCCAGTTGGTATCAACTTAAATTTTAACTGGATGGATGAGAAACCCCAATTTCTCAAATATAGTGTGCGGCTGAAAGTTAATTTTAGCAAAATACAGCGTTTGGAATATCATGCAGATAGGCCATAACATGTGTTTTTGAGCTCTGAGCAGCCCAAGCGCCGGTTTTAGTAATTTGGTAAATAGCCTGGGAACTGAAGTTAGCATATTTTGCGATGCTTTAACTGTTATCATTGCCCCATCCAGCTAAATTTCAAGTATCTCTGGTGATCCCTGTGAATGAGAACTGAATAGTATGTATCTTTGAGATCAATGTATCCCATAAAGATCCTATAGAAATCAGTTGTTAGACAGTAACAAAGTTTGCTATGCTGAAATGTCTATACTGCACATGCGAGTTAAACCAAGGATGAACCAACATCCTGCACCTTACTCAATGATCAGGCCACGCCTGCGATCGTTCCGAGCCGAAAAAAGACTCTGGTCATATTTCCGAGCCTGTGTCGAAAGGCAATCCTGGCCATAATACTCAGTCTGCCTTAAAAGACAACTCCGGCCATAATTCTGTGCCTGCCCATATTTCCGAACCTGTCTCAAAAGGCAATCCTGGCCATAATACTGAGCTTGCTTCGAAAGACATCTCTGGCCACAATTCCAAGCCTGCTTGGAATCCTTGTATACTGTACAGTGTAAACTATTCACATGTTCACATAGTCATTTGTACAAAAAACAAGTGTAAAAGTTACCAACTTGTAAAAGGTCCACATACCCCATGTTTCGGAAAGAACCAGATCCAACTACCTTCATGGTTATCGGTGGTCTTATGGTAAGCCCAAAGGCCCCTGATGCGGGTTCTATTTCCATCCTTGATTGGAGAATAGGACTGGGAGGGTACGTGGATTCCATATTTTTCCTGAGACCGGCTTGGGCCTTGGCTTGAAAGACCTCTGCCCAGCTTACATGCTGCCACCAGCTTCAGTGAACCGCTTACTGCCAATGGAGGCGTGGGGTGTGTTGACGCCGCAACGAAGAAGCTGTACTCGTCATTGGTACATTGATTAGTTTCGACAGCTTTAGCTTCCTCATCCAGGTCTTACCTGTTGGATAGATTTTCTCTGAAGAGAAGATTCAACGGCTGGTTTCATTTCCTGGGTTTTCATGCCCCCTCCAATGTCACCCCTGATGGCGTTGTTCACTGCTGGCACTGTCAGGAACAATTTTCAGGTGCATGGTATCTTACAGCCGTCGCCTGTTCCTGTTGTGACGTGACGTGAGGTTTTTCTGCCAACGGCTGGAACCAACTCTTCCTGCAGCAACTCCTTCATTTGCGAGGATGTCACAACCCTAATGCCATGACAAACATTTCTTGGACCTCACCCATGTACTCCAGTATGTTCCACGGACATACTTCTGAGTTTGAATCAGTTACACACTGACCCCTCGCACTCCTCTCCATAGCGAGGGCGGTTAGTAAGCAGCCCTGAAATAGTTGCTGCCGCGGGCACCCGAGGAGAACTGCACTGATATGGCCCCTCCACAGACCATATCCTTCGTGCCTCGTGGTATGCTCCCAGCTATACCTCCGAACTCCAAGTCAGACAAAACTGACCCCGAATGCTCCCCTCCTCAGAGGGAGATATTGTGCAGCCCTGTAACAGGTGCCGCTGCCGCGGGCCCCCGAAGAGATCCGCGGTGATATGGCTCCCTCCTCTGGAGCATATCATTGTGGAGCAACTCTCCATCAGGTGCTCCATGTGGGTTAGCTGTCCGAAGACGCTACCCATTGAAGGAGGGGATCCTCTCCATCAGGAATCCTCCTAGCCCGACTCGTTTGAGTCAGCGGGCCGTACAGACTTTCTTCATGGCTTATCCTCCAAGCGGGGTTGCCAAGGTGCTACCGGCACCAGTCTGAAGCCGCTGGCTCCACCGCCAGCGACTCGGAAGGCTAATTCAACCGCCGCCTGCTTCCCGCACTTCCGCGGTCTCCGTAGCTGGTTCCCCGCGGTCCGTGCCGGGATTCCCCGAATTCCGTGACCGGGGTTCCCCGTGGTCCGTGACTCTGATTCCCCATGGCCCATAAAGGTTTTCTCGCACCCCAAAATCCAGCAGGAAAACTCTGTAAGCAGAGATTCCTGCAAGAGAAACCATAACCTGGACTTTAAGACTTACCTGCAGGTTTAAACTTACCATTGTAAGGAGCAGCACGCCTGCCAGTCAGCCGTTGCGGAATGCACTAGACGTAATGATGCGCATGCGGGCTGACAGCCTTCTTCACGTAGTCACTCACGTGATTCCGAAGTAAAATTAAAGATAACATCTGCTGCAGTTGTACAGAGTCCTAGTGAGACCACACCTGGAGTATTGTGTGCAGTTTTGGTCCCCTAATTTGAGGAAGGACATTCTTGCTATTGAGGGAGTGCAGTGTAGGTTCAAAAGGTGTATTCCCGGGATGGGGGGGGGGGGGGGGGGGGGGGAATGTCAAATGCTGGGAGAATGAAACGGCTGTGCTTGTATAATCTGGAGTTTAGAAGGATGAGAGGCGATCTTATTGAAACATTTAAGATTATTAAAGGTTTGAACACGCTAGAGGCAGGAAACATGTTCCCGATGTTGGGGGAGTCCAGAACCAGGGGCCACCGTTTAAGAATAAGAGGTAAGCCATTTAGAATGGTGATGAGGAAACACTTTTTCTCACAGAGAGTTGTGAGTCTGTGGATTTCTCAGCCTCAGAGGGCAGACGAGGCCGGTTCTCTGGATACTTTCAAGAGAGAGATATACAGGGCTCTTAAATATAGCAGAGTCAGGGGATACTGGAAGAAGTCAGGAATGGGGTGCTGATTGGGAATGATAATAGTGGCGGCGCAGCTCTGGCTGCAGCGGCTCTCCGGCAGTCCTGTTTGTTTTGTGTTTTTTTATGTTGTTTATTTTCGTTCTGTTTAGTCTAGTTTTGGTTTTTAGTTTCTGTTTTGGGGGGGGGGGGTTGAAACGGGGCTTGCTGTCTCTCCCTGCGGGGGAATGCGACTTTTTGTCGTATTCCCCTTCTCTGCCTCCGTCTGCGCTGAGGCCTAATGGCGGAGCTGGAGACCTCGAGGCTCAGGAGGCAGGGCCCGCCAGGACTCGCCCTGAGCTCGCTCTCGTGAGGGCGGCCCGGCTCGGGGCTGGAACAGGGCTTCCGTGAGGGACTGTGACGCTCCCGTGAGGACGGCCGCCCCTAGGAAGGAGCGGTGCCCGTCGGGGCTTCCCAGCGAGGAGGAGCGGCGCCCGGTCGGTTCCGGCAGCCCGAGGGGGCGTCGCCATCAGGGCGGCCCGACCGGAGAGCGGCGCCCGTGTCGGGCAGCCCAGTCCCTCCCGAGTGAGTCGCGCGCCCTGTGGTCGGGCGGCCCACCCGATTGAGTAGCGTCGCCCAGTCGGGCGGCCTGGCGCGAGGCTGGACGGTGGCAGTACCTCACGTGAGGGCGATCCGGCTCGGGCTGGAACGGTGCTCCGGTGGCTTGGACGGTGTTCTGGCGGTGGTGGCCTGAGTCCGGGGTTCGGCCGCGGCCAGCGGCTGCGTCAGCAGGACTGGTGGGCGGCAGCTTCGTTCCTCCAGAACGCTCCTCCGTGGAGTCGAGCGGGGGACAGGTCTGTTCTGTTGCTGCCCCCCCCCCCCAGATGGAAGGCTCCTCCGTGGAGTCGAGCGGGGGACAGGTTTGTTGTAGAGCCTTTCTTCTCTGCCGGAAAGCAGAAGGCTCCCTGTGAAAGAAAAACCCGACGTCAGCTTACCTGACGGTCCGTTCTTTCACCTCCATAGCGGGAGCGCCTGACTCCCGCTGTGCCGCTGTTGCTCTGCTGGACGTAATGCCGTGCATGCGTGCTGAACGGGTTCTTCGCGGAATCACTCACTTGACTCCGAAGTAAAATTCACAGGAGGCCTATACTTCTGCGTAATTTTGTTCCTGCAGAAGATGGAAGTAGTCGATGCTGGCCGCCAGCCTGGTCTGTAATGGTACTTTTCGTTGATCCGTTATTTTGGTGATCACTCCCAGTAGCTCTTTAGGATTCTGCACCTCCTGCACACTGTCGTTTTCTTCAGCCACGTCCCCTTCTTCCGGACCAGCCCAGCCCTGGTCTAGTTCCTCACAGCCTGCGGTCCTGGAACTGCTGTTTGCCCATGGCTGTGGGCTGCCGGACTTTCCCTAGTTCCCCGCAGCCTGCGGTCCTGGAACCGCTGTTTGCCCATGGCTGTGGGCTGCCGGACTTTCCTTAGTTCCCCGCAGCCTGTGGTCCTGGAACCGCTGGACGTCCATGGTGTCGGCTGTCGGGACCTACCTGGTTCCCCGCAGCCTGCGGTCCTGGAACCGCTGGACGTCTAGAGTTGTTGGCTGCCGGGAACTGCCTTGTTCCCCGCAGCAGCCTGCGGTCCTGGAGTCACTGGACATCTCTGGTGCCGGCTGCCGGGAACTGCCTTGTTCCCCGCAGCAGCCTGTGGTCCTGGAGCCGCTGGACATCTCTTTTTTTCGGCTGCCGGGACCTACCTGGTTCCCCGCAGCCTGCGGTCCTGAAGCCCCTGGTAGCTCGTGGCTGGTGGCTGTCGGCAACTGCCTGTTTCCCCGCGGCAGCCTGCGGTCCAGGTCCGTTTTTTCTTCCCCTTGTCCAACGTGCTGTAACATAAAGCACAGCAAGGGGAAGAATATAAATTCAATTTTTCCTTACCTGTGTAGGTCCGTTTGAATTTTTCCCGCGGGAGCGCTCCATCCCCGCCCGTCGCTGTTGCACTGTGTGAGAGGCAATGACGCACACGCGTGCTGGCGGGGTCTTCACAGTCACTCATGTGATTCCGAAGTAAAATTGTGAATTCCCTGCCACAAAAGCCAAGTCACTGGATGGATTTAAGAGAGAGTTAGATAGAGCTCTAGGGACTAGTGGAATCAAGGGATATGGGGAGAAGGCAGTCACGGGTTATTGATAGGGGACGATCAGCCATGATCACAATGAATGGCGGTGCTGCCTCGAAGGGCCCAATGGCCTCCTACTGCACCTATTTTATATGTTTCTATGTTTGTAAGATAGGACCTGCCCTGCATAAAGCCAATCTTAAACCCCTGGCTTGTGGCTCCTCTCCTGCTGTTAGCAACGCTACCACCATCACCGCTCCGCCCACAACTGCCATCGCCATGGCTAGCAGCCCTTGGGCTGTTCCCACGCGTCTTTGCCGCCACCGGCACCCTGGCCGCGCCTGCCATGACAGCAGGCGTCTTACTTGCCTATAGTTTCCCAGATTATCCCGGTCAAGGCCTCGAGTATCTCCTCCCTTGCCTCTATTAGTTTCCTTGGATAGATTCTATCAGGCTCCATGGCCTTGTCTTCCTTAATGTTCTCCAAGACACACAATAGCTGCTCTTCCTTAATATGGACATGCCCGAGAATATTAAACACTCACTAATCTCACCATCACCTATGCCTTTCTCCTTGCTCAATTCCGATGAGCAGGGATGGGTGGGGGCTGGGACACACAAATTATCGACGTTTTGGGTCCAGACCCTGCATCAGGACGGTCTCTGATGCTCAAACTGAACCGTTATTGCCCCACAGACGCTGCTCTCTGCGCTGAGTTCCTCCAGCAGATTGTTTGACGCTCCAGATTACAGCATCTGCAGCCTCATGTGTCTCCTCCAGGGTTAATGTCCGGTGCATTGATAGGTCTGGGAACTGACCAGATCTGAATTTCATGTCCTCCTCAGTGGGGCGTGCCTCTGTACAGCTGCTGAAGTTCTGCCGGACGATGTGAGTCGTACAAAAGCCTGAATGAGGTCATTACCGAGCAGTCACTGTTCGATTTGTCTGAGAGCAGGATGCGAGCCGTGTACAGCTGCCTTCTATTGGGTATGTGAAGTGATATTTATCTCCGTGTAACACGCCGTCTCACCATTTTATACAATTAAATGTTGTATCTTTTTCTGTAAGAATTACTCATGGTCTTCGCAGCTTTACGATTTCCTTCCTTCATATACATAGAAAAGGATCCCTTCTCATGGCCGTCCGAAGGCGGGGTGCGGGAGGTGTGACCGCCCCCCCTCCCCTTTTTCCCCCCCAGAGTAAGAAAAAAATCCCCAGAATTATTTTTAAATCGGAGCAAAATCAGCGTTTCCACTTTGTTGGAAATCGCCCGAAATTCTGGCTCCGGCCGCTGGGGGAGAAACAAATGCGCCTTCCACGCATGCGCAGTTGCGGCAGCGCCACAAAATGGTGTCGTCTATCCGCGCATGCGCATTGGGCCCGGGCGGGATCAGACTTCCATTTGAACTTCAACCATTGAGCGCGATGTTGATGCCTTGTGTCTACTCCAGGTAAGGAGTGGAATGTGGGGGGGGGGGGGCAACAACAGCAACAACAACAACAGCAACAGCAACAACAGCAGCAACAACAGGCGCCGCTGCAGCAGGGCCCAAACCTTCTACCGCCCGTGCCATCCCCGCCCTGCTCATCCCCGCCCGCTCATCCCCGCCCGCTCATCCCCGCCAATCTCTCCTCATCCCCGCCACACCCCCCCCCCCCATCCCCGCCAGAGAGAGGGAGAGAGATGGGGGAAGGGAGAGGGAAAGGGGGAATATCTTTAATGAGATTATAAAATTGAGGTAGGTTTTAGAGCTATTATTTTTTGTGGAAAACAAACGTTTTATGAATCTGTCGTGAGTTCTTACAAGAATTGTGAAAACCTCACATATATGCAGCCTATCAGTAAAATATTTTTTGAATACATCCGATGTCATAAGTTCTGTTAATGATAATATTGGCCAAATAAAATATGTCACAAAATGGAGAAACCTGTTTGTCCACTTTCTGTGAAAGGTTGCAAGTAGTCTGGATCCTTGATGGAAGTTGAGGATAATTCCTTTTGTTTATATGTATGAGGGTTTTGTAGAAGAGCTAAGAGGTGTTGCATATGCATTGTTAGATGTGGGGGGGGGGGGGTTGTAAAGTACTGTTAATTATTTTGCAGAGTGTTTGTGCTGTTATCTTGTGAAGTATGAAGCCTTGTTCAAATTGTTTATAGTACCTGGAGAAATGTTTCTATTTTTTTGTAAACTCTTCCTGCTAGAACTTTCTGTTGAAAAAATGTAATGGTGAATTTTGTGATTGGGTTCGGGTAGAGTCAATAGCTATAATCTAATCAAGATTCAAGAGAGTTTATTGTCATGTGTCCCAGATAGGACAATGAAATTCTTGCTCGAACTTCTCTCGAGCATGAAGGAGAGTTACAGAGACCTCCTAGGACCACCATGCTGCGAGTTTGATTTGAGTGCAAACTCTTCTAAACTCGCAAATTAGGTCCCCGCCCGATGGTAGAACATGGTTGCTCCTCTCTCTCCCCCTCATGTCTCTCTCTCCCCCCTCCTGTCTCTCTCCCCCCCTCCTCCTGTCTCTCTCTCTCTCTCTCCCCCTCCTCCTGTCTCTCTCTCTCTCTCCCCCTCCTCCTGTCTCTTTCTCTCTCCCCCTCCTCCTGTCTCTCTCTCTCTCTCTCTCCCCCCTCCTCCTGTCTCTCTCTCTCTCTCTCTCTCTCTCTCTCTCTCTCTCCCCCTCCTCCTGTCTCTCTCCCCCCCTGTCTCTCTCTCCCCCCCTGTCTCTCTCTCCCCCCTGTCTCTCTCCCCCCCGTCTCTCTCTCTCTCCCCCCCTTCTCTCTCTCCCCCCCCGTCTCTCTCTCCCCCCCCGTCTCTCTCTCTCTCGCCCCCCCGTCTCTCTCTCCCCCCCCGTCTCTCTCTCTCCCCCCGTCTGTCTCTCTCCCCCTGTTTCTCTCTCCCCCCCGTCTCTCTCTCCCCCCCCGTCTCTCTCTCCCCCCCCCGTCTTTCTCTCCCCCCCCCGTCTCTCTCCCCCCCGTCTCTCTCTCTCCCCCCCGTCTCTCTCTCCCCCCCGTCTCTCTCTCCCCCCCGTCTCTCTCTCCCCCCCGTCTCTCTCTCCCCCCGTCTCTCTCTCTCCCCCGTCTCTCTCTCTCCCCCCCCCCCCCTGTCTCTCTCTCCCCCCCCCCCCTGTCTCTCTCTCTCCCCCCCTGTCTCTCTCGCCCCCCCTGTCTCTCTGTCCCCCCCTGTCTCTCTCTCTCCCTCTGTCTCTCTCTCCCCCCTGTCTCTCTCTCCCCCCTGTCTCTCTCTCCCCCCCGTCTCTCTCCCCCCCCCTTTGTCTCCCCCCTTTGTCTCCCTCCTTTGTCTCCCCCCCTTTGTCTCCCCCCCTTTGTCTCCCCCCCCCTGTCTCCCCCCCCTGTCTCCCCCCCCTGTCTCCCCCCCCCGTCTCCCCCCCCCGTCTCCCCCCCCCGTCTCCCCCCCCCGTCTCCCCCCCCCGTCTCCCCCCCCGTCTCCCCCCCCCGTCTCCCCCCCCCGTCCCCCCCCCCCCGTCTCCCCCCCCCCTTCTCCCCCCCCCGTCTCCCCCCCCCCGTCCCCCCCCCCCCCGTCTCCCCCCCCCGTCTCCCCCCCCCCTTCTCCCCCCCCCGTCTCCCCCCCCCCCTCCCCCCCCCCGTTCTCCCCCCCCCCCTTCTCCCCCCCCGTCTCCCTCCCCCCCCCCCTCTCCCCCCCCCCCCCGTCTCCCCCCCCCCCCTTCTCCCCCCCCCCCCCCTTCTCCCCCCCTTCTCCCCCCCCCGTCTCCCCCCCCTTCTCTCCCCCCCCTTCTCCCCCCCCCTCCTCCCCCCCCCCCCCCCCCCCGTCTCTCCCCCCCCCCCGTCTCTCCCCCCCCCCCTCTCTCCCCCCCCCTGTCCCCCCCCCCCCCTGTCTCTCCCCCCCCCGTCTCTCTCCCCCCCCTGTCTCTCTCCCCCCCCCTGTCTCTCCCCCCCCCTGTCTCTCCCCCCCCTGTTCTCTCCCCCCCCCTGTCTCTCCCCCCCCCCTCTCCCCCCCCCCGTCCTCTCCCCCCCCCCGCTCCCCCCCCCGTCTCTCCCCCCCCGTCTCTCCCCCCCCGTCTCTCCCCCCCCGTCTCACCCCCCCCCCGTCTCTCCCCCCGCTCCACCCCCCCCCCGTCTCACCCCCCCCCCGTCTCACCCCCCCCCCGTCTCACCTCCCCCCCCCCGTCTCACCTCCCCCCCCCTTCTCCCTCCCCCCCCCTCTCCCTCCCCCCCCCGTCTCACCTCCCCCCCCCCGTCTCACCTCCCCCCCCCGTCTCACCCTCCCCCGCCCCTTCTCTCCCCCCCCGTCTCCCCCCCCCCTCTCCCCCCCCCGTCTCCCCCCCCCTCTCCCCCCCCCGTCTCCCCCCCCTCTCCCCCCCCGTCTCTCCCCCCCCGTCTCTCCCCCCCCGTCTCTCCCCCCCCTTCTCTCCCCCCCCGTCTCTCCCCCCCCGTCTCCCCCCCTTCTCTCCCCCCCCCTTCTCTCCCCCCCCTTCTCTCCCCCCCCGTTCTCTCCCCCCCCTGTTCCTCTCCTCCCCCCCCCGTCTCCCCCCCCCCCCCTTCTCTCCCCCCCCTTCTCTCCCCCCCCGTCTCTCCCCCCCGTCTCCCCCCCCCCCCTTCTCATCTCCCCCCTCCCCCCCCGCCCCCCCCCACTCTCTCCCCCCCTCTCTCCCCCCCCCACTCTCTCCCCCCCGCTCTCTCCCCCCCCCTCTCTCCCCCCCCCTCTCTCCCCCCCCTTCTCTCCCCCCCCCCTTCTCTCCCCCCCCCGTCCCTTCCCTCCCCCCCCTTCTCTCCCCCCCCCGTCTCCTCCCCCCCGTCTCTCCCCCCCCCGTCCTCCCCCCCCCGTCTCTCCCACCCCCCGTCTCTCTCCCCCCCCGTCTCTCCCCCCCCCGTCCTCTCCCCCCCCCGTCTCTCCCCCCCCCCTTCTCTCCCCCCCCCCGTCTCTCTCCCCCCCCCGTCTCTCCCCCCCCCCGTCTCTCCCCCCCCCTCTCTCCCCCCCCGTCTCTCTCTCCCCCCCCCTGTCTCTCCCCCCCCCTGTCTCCCCCCCCCCCTTTCTCTCCCCCCCCCCTCTCTCTCCCCCCCCCTGTCTCTCCCCCCCCCTGTCTCTTCTCCCCCCTCCTGTCTCTCCCCCCCCCCTGTCTCTCCCCCCCCCTGTCTCCCCCCCCCCCTGTCTCTCCCCCCCCCTCTCCCCCCCTGTCTCCCCCCCCCCTGCTCTCTCCCCCCCCCTGTCCTCTCCCCCCCCTGTCTCCCCCCCCCTGTCTCCCCCCCCCTGTCTCCCCCCCCCCTGTCTCCCCCCCCCCTGTCTCTCCCCCCCCTGTCTCTCCCCCCCCTGTCTCTCCCCCCCCTGTCTCTCCCCCCCCCCCCTGTCTCTCCCCCCCTGTCTCTCTCCCCCCTGTCTCTCCCCCCCCTGTCTCTCCCCCCCCCTGTCTCTCCCCCCCCCCTGTCTCTCCCCCCCCCCCTGTCTCTCTCCCCCCCCCGTGTCTCTCCCCCCTCCCCCTCTCCTTCTCTTCTCTCCCCCCCCCCCCTGTCTCTCCCCCCCCCCTGTCTGCTTCTCTCCCCCCCCCTGTCTCTCCCCCCCCCCCTGTCCTCTCCCCCCCCCCCCTGTCTCCTCTCCCCCCCCCCCCTTCTTCTCCCCCCCGTCTCTCCCCCCCCGTCTCCCCCCCCCCCTTCCTCCCTCCCCCCCTCCCCCCCCCCTCTCCCTCCCCCCGTCTCCCCCCCCCCTTCTCCTCCCCCCCCCGTCTCTCCCCCCCCGTCTCTCCCCCCCCTTCCCTCTCCCCCCCCCGTCTCTCCCCCCCAGTCCTCTCCCCCCCCTCTCGCCCCCCCTCTCTCCCCCCCCGTCTCTCCCCCCCCTCTCTCCCCCCCCCTCTCCCCCCCCCCGTCTCTCCCCCCCCTTCTCTCCCCCCCCGTCTCTCCCCCCCCGTCTCCCCCCCCCCCCTTCTCCCCCCCCCCCCTTCTCTCCCCCCCCCCCCTTCTTCTCCCCCCCCCCCTTCTCTCCCCCCCCCCGTTCTCTCCCCCCCGCCCTTCCTCTCCCCCCCCCTTCTCTCCCCCCCGCCCCGTCCTCTCCCCCCCCCCCTTCTCTCCCCCCCCCCGTCTCTCCCCCCCCCGCGTCTCTCCCCCCCCGTCCCTTCCCTCTCCCCCCCCCCGCTCTCCCCCCCCCTTCCTCTCTCCCCCCCCCGTCCTCCCCCCCCCGTCCTCTGCCCCTCTTTTTTCCCCCCCCTTCTCTCTCCCCCCCACCCGTCTCTCTCCCCCCCTTCTCTCTCACCCCCCCCGTCTCTCCCCCCCGCCCGTTCTCTCCCCCCCTTCCTCCCTCCCCCCCCCTTCTCCCCCCCCCCCTTCTCCCCCCCCCCGTCTCCCCCCCCCCGTCTCCCCCCCCCCCGTCTCTCTCCCCCCCCCCCACGTCTCTTCCCCCCCCCCGTCTCCCCCCCCCCCGTCTCCCCCCCCGTCTCCCCCCCCCGTCTCTCCCCCCCCCGTCTCTCTCCCCCCCCGTCTCTCTCCCCCCCCGTCTCCCCCCCCCCCCCGTCTCTCTCCCCCCCCCCGTCTCTCTCCCCCCCCCGTCTCTCCCCCCCCTGTCTCTCTCCCCCCTGTCTCTCTCTCCCCCCCTGTCTCTCTCCCCCCTCCTGTCTCTCTCTCTCTCCCCCCTCCTCCTGTCTCTCTCTCTCTCCCCCTCCTCCTGTCTCTCTCTCTCCCCCTCGATCTGATTCCCTATTCCTGTAGACTTGTGTATTAGATTTAACATAATCTCTAATTTGTAGATATCTGAAGAAATTATTTGAGTGCCGTCCATAATTCTGTTGTAACTCTTGAAATGAAAGAAAAGTACCTTTCCCATAAAGATGTCCTATATTTTTGATTCCATAATTTTTCCATTGTGTGAAACCTTTGTCCATAAAGGATGATTTGAATAAAGGATTATTTACAATGGGAAGGCAGAGTGGTATATTATTCAATTTTAAATCTTTTTTTATTTGTTTCCAAATTCGTATTCCACTATGTATTATGGGGTTTTCTTTATAGGTTTTTTTGTGCAGTTTTGTGGGGGCAAATATAATCGGTCCAATTTCAAAAGGTAGACAGTCTTCCTTTTCCATCATTAGCCAATCTGGTTGTTGATTCATTTCTTCCAGCCAGAAATTCATGTTTTTAATATGGACTGCCCAAAAATAAAATAAGAAATTTGGCAAAGCCAGACCTCCATTTATCTTTGATTTACATAAATGTTTTTTACTTATTCTATGATTCTTATAATCCCAGACAAAACTTGTAACAATGGAATCGACTTTTTTGAAAAAAGTTTTTGGGATATATATCGGAATTAATTGAAGTAGGTACAGCAGTTGCGGTAAAAAAATCATTTTTATAGCATTAATTCTCCCAAGCATAGAAATGGGGAGTGTTTTCCAGTATTGAATATTCTTATGTAGTTTATTCAGTAAGGGTGGGAAATTTAGTTTAAATAAAGAGGTATATGTCTTAGTTACATAGATTCCTAAGTATTTAAATTTAGCTTTAACTATTTTAAAAGGGGATTGTTGTATAGTATGTAAATTGAATTTTGTTATTGGCATGATTTCGCTTTTATTCCAATTAATTCTATATCCCGAAAACTGACCAAATTGAGTTATTAGATTTAATAGGTTTGGAATACTAGTTTCTAATTTTGTAATATATATTAGTATATCATCTGCATATAAGGAGATTTTATTCCTTGTGTCTCTAGTATTGTATCCAAATATTCCTGGATGGTTTCTAACGCTTTCTGCTAGGGGTTCGACTGCAAGAGCAAATAATAGTGGGGATAGTGAGCATCCTTGTCTACAGCCTCTAGAGAGATTAAATTTAGTTGATAACATTTTGTTTGTTAATATTCTAGCTGTTGGATTAGAATATAACAATTTAACCCATGTACAGTACTTCTCTCCTAGCTGAAATTTTTCCATCACCGAAAATAAATATGGCCATTCTACCTGGTCAAATGCTTTTTCAGCATCTAACGAGATAATTGCTAGCTCTGCGTTAGGGATTCTATTGGAGTATATAATATTAAATAATCTTCTCAGATTATAAAATGAATACCGTTTGGGGATAAACCCTGTTTGGTCGGGATGTATTAATTTGCTGATCACTAAGCTCAATCTATTAGATAGAATCTTAGTTAATATTTTCTGATCAGTATTTAAGAGGGCTATAGCTCTGTATGAACCTGGGTCTTCAAGATCCTTGTCCGTTTTTGGTATAAGTATGATTGTAGATTCATTTAGAGTTTCTGGGAGTTTCTGTTGAGTATATGCGTATTTGTACATTGTCTGTAGGCGTGGGGAAAGCAGATCATCATTTTTTTTATAAAATTCCGAATTTAGGCCATCGGGTCCTGCCGACTTTCCGTTTTTTAAGGACTTTATTGATTCTTCAATGTCTTTTATCGTAATTTCAGCCCCTAGCAATTCTCTCTCTTTCTGATCTAGACCCGCAAACTTACAATTCTGTAAAAATGTTTCCATTCCCGTTGATTGTTCTGTTATTTTAGATGAATACAATTTTTGGTAGTATTGTAGAAATCTATCATTAATATCTTTAGGCAGTGTTAATGTTTCTCCCTTGTCTGTTCTAATTTTGTATATTGTTTTTTCCCCATCCAATTTGCGAAGTTGACGCGCTAATAGTTTTTGTGGTTTGTCACCAAATTCAAAATTTAATTGTTTTGTATGTTGATAAAGTTTTATAACTTGGTCTGAATAAATCTTGTTTAATTTATATTTTAATACTGCAATTTTATTGTGTTTTATCGTGGATGGTGCTGCTGCATTTTCTGTGTCTAATTGCTTTATTTCCATTTCCAGTTTCTGTTGTTTGGCCCTATTCTCTTTATTAAAAAATGATTGGGAAGAAATTAATGCTCCTCGTACGAATGCTTTAAATGTTTCCCAAAGAAGGGAGGCAGAGATTTCAGGGCTATCGTTCGCCTCAAAAAACATTTTAATCTGTTTTACTAGGTATTCATTACATGACATCTTTTAAGATTTGGGGATTAAATCTCCATTGTGACTGTCTCTGCCATTCCGTTTACTTTGATCATAAATGTTAATGGAGCGTGGTCTGAGATTATGATGTTATGATATTGTGAGTTATAGGTAAATGGGATAAGTTTTGAATCTACTAAAAAATAGTCTATCCTTGAGTAAGTTTTATGTACTGGTGAGTAAAATGAATATTCTCGGCCCGATGGATTTTCAATTCTCCAAACGTCCTTAATATTAGTAGTATTAATGTATGAATTTAAAAATTCACTTGATCGAGATTTTAGTTTTCTTTGAGTTGATGATCTATCCAAACAAGCATCCAAAGTGCAATTTAAATCTCCACCGATTATTAAGTTTTGTTGTGTACCTTCCGGGATATTGTTAAGAATTCTCTTAAAAAACAGAGGGCTATCAAAATTTGGTCCATACACATTGAGGAGAGTCACCTTTTTTAAGTATAACTCCCCTATTATTACAATATATCTGCCTTCAATGTCTTCTATCGTTCATATATATTTAAAGGGTATACCTTTACGAATTAATATTGCAACACTTGATTTATGTGAGAATGAAGAGTGGTACGCTTTAGCAATCCATTTTGCTTTCAATCTGTGTTGTGCTTCCTTTTTAAGATGTGTCTCCTGGAGAAATATTATATCTGTTTTCAATGATTTTAAATGAGCTAACACTTTGCCTCTCTTGATAGGTTCATTAATTCCCTTAACATTCCAACTACAGAATTTAATTCCCTCACCCCCAATTTTTATATTCATGTCTTGCATCTTGTGATTAAGTGGTAGAGCAGATGATTCAGCACACTCAACCCTACCTTATACTTGAACTTCAGGTAGATGAATTTGGGTCACGTCTGTTTTCCATCCGAACATATCTCCTTAAATAAAATATGCAATTCCATTCCAAATACAAAATATAATATATAAGATAAAAAAGGTGATAGCAAATAGGGTTAGTAAAGTGTGGAAAGTAAAAAAGAAAAGCAACTACAACTACAATTAGTGCAGTTAGTGATAGCCACCCTAATGTGGCTAAGCATCTATGGACTTCCGTAGCTTTTGGTTTATAAAAATACTAGCTCCGTACTTTCCTTGAAAGGAAAGTTTCCAATTCGATGCATACAATTTGTGGGGGGGAAAGAAATATTGATTATATTCCATTAATGGTATAATTAGTAGTCTCAAATTGAAATGTTAGTTTTGTATAATATAAACATTTATCAAAGAATAATCAAAAACGAAAACATCAGAGAGAGCCACCAAACATTTCTCATTATAAAATACCTAAATCATACTTTACTTATATTTCATACTTTTAGTTAATTCTTAAATAATCTAAATAATCTTATTATCATTAGTTAGTGTTAGTTAATATTCTTGATTATTAATAGTTATCAGAGGTTAGTACTAGAATGTTAGTATTATGTATCCGTTGCAGGAAATATACCCAATTCTTATTGCGAATTTTAGGCAACTCTTAAATATAATAGTTTAAAGTTTAGAGTTCCATATCTTCTCTGCGAGATAGCAGTATCCGGGTAGGTGTTAAGAGTTGAATATTTTTCAATCTTCGATCTTGTCCTCGATGTTCTTGGCAAATTCAAATGCTTCCGTGTGCTTGATGAAGAAGTATTCCTTCTTCTCGTAACTGACTCTTAGTGTTGCGGGGTATAACAGTCCATATCTCAGATTCTTTATGTTCTTCAGTATTCTTCTTGTTTCTGTGAACAACGTTCTTTTCTTAGCAACTTCCACAGGGTAATCTCTGAATACGCTAATCTTGTCTCCTTCATATACAAGATTTCTGCTTTTGCCAAGGCCTGTTTCCTTTATTACCGTTAGTTTTTTGCATATATTTCATTCATTGTTCTTTATCTCTACATCATAGTCTATATCTCTCATTTCCCTTACCCCTAAACAAACTGAAGAAAGGTCTCGACCCGAAACGTCACCCAATCCTTCTCTCCGGAGATGCTGCCTGTCCCACTGAGTTGCTCCAGCTTTTTGTGTAGATAGTTTTAATGTGAGCGGGCAATAGTTTATAGAGAAGTTTAAAGAAGATGCGCGGGACAAGTTGTTTAACAGTGTGTTGGGTGTCTGGAACGTTGCTGCCAGGACTGGTGCTGGAGGCAGATACAATTGTGGTGTTTAAGAGGGTTTAGATAGGCTCATGGTTGTGCAGGGAATACAGGAATATGCATCGTGCAGACATGCTCTATGTTCTATGACCATGGGAAGCGGCTTCAGCAGGTTTGATCCCAATTGATGAAAATGTCTATAGATTTAATAATTTACAGATTATTGAATTTGAATTATGTTGAGTTTTGAAAACCCTGCTATAGCAAAGTTAAGTTGAGTTTACTCCAGGTATTCCAGTTTCCTCCCACAGCCCAAAGACTTGTTAATTAGCCTCTGTAAATTGCCACGAGTATATAGGGTGTATGAGAAAATGGGATAATATAGAACTAATGTGAAAGGGTGATTGATTGATCAAATACAGAAGTCAAAGTGCTGGAGCAAATCAATGGGTCAGGCAGCATCTGTGGAGGGATTGGACAGATGACATTTTAGGTCATTACCTTTCAAAGTGATGGAGTAGTGGGGAGAAAGTTGGAAAAGATGGATGGGCGTGGGGCCTGGCAAGTGATGTGGATATATGTGGTGGTGGGGTGATTGGCAGATGATAGAGATGAAAAGGAGACAAAAAGCCTGTCAGATAAGAAGGGAACAGGAGTGAATTGTGTGGGGGAAGGAGACGGGTGGGGGAAAGATGGAATGAAATGGCAATAGGATAGTCAGGGATGGGAGACGAGTCTACAAAGGAGGGGTAAGGAGCAGAGTGAAGATTCAAGAGTGTTTTTATTGTCATATGTCCCGGACGGGACAATTAAATTCTTACTTGCTGCAGCACAACAGAATATGTGAATATGTAAACATTGTATATAACGGGAAAATATAAAGTTCAATAGATAACAAACACAGAGCAAATAACAAATAATAATATAGCCCTGTGTGGTAGGGTGAGAGATAATGGGAGAAATAGGTACGCAACAGTGCCGGGAGGGAGAACAGGACAGAGAGACCGTAAGGAGATATTAATTGTAATTGGAAAATTCAATGATGATACCGATGGGTTGTAAGCTACCCATGTGGGTTATGCTCCTTGTCGAGTGGACACATATGCCAAGTTCACTGGACAAAAGCTGAAAACTGTTGCCAGATAATGCGATATGATATAACTTTATCTATCCCGGAGGGGGGGGAGGGGGGATTGGTCTGCCAACAGTCCTGAAACATAAGATACATGAAATTTAAGTGACGAGTGGAAAGTCCAGGATTGATGATGTGCAAATAATGTGTGTGGGGGGGGGGGGGGGGGGGGGGGCAACTGCAGGCCAGACATTGTTTAAAAGCACGAGAGAAGCAAAAAAAACCATGGTTCTCGCAGTGCTTTCTGGCCTATCCAGGTGAGCATAGGAACGATGGACCAGGTGGATGATGGCCTCCTCCACCCCTACCTTTGTTTGTTAAGTGAACTGCAGGGGATTAAGGTAGGGTTTAACCAGGGGTCGCAGGTGACTGAGGACCAGCCTCTCCAGGGACTTCATGATGGGTGAGGTCAGCACCACTGGTCTGTGGTCATTGGAGGAGCTGGGACACGTCCTCTTTTATACAGTGTCCGGGCAGTACATCTTCCACATCACAGGAACCCTCTCCAGGCTCAGGCTCAGGTTGATGATATGCTGCAGATGTGAGACCATCTCCAGTTTTCTTGACGAAACACATGTTGGTGGCTGTGGTGCAATAAATGGTCAGTTGAGTGAGGTGGTTGCTGGCATTGGCCAGGCTGAGCCCAGTGACCAGGACCCAGGGATGATTGTGAGGAATCGGGGGCAGTGGGGTAAAGAGTAAAATGTTGCTGCAACGGGATTCCCTCCATAACCGACAGAGACTGATGTCCGTCTGATTTTGGATGCAGACTCTGACTTAATCTCCATGACATTCAAATATCACAGTGCAAGTCACTCCATCTCCACCATGACCCTTCAGAGTTCCAGAGGCTGGCCAAGCTCGATCAGCTGACTGCCCCAGCAACTCAATGCCAAATCCAAATGTGCAAGAACATTTAATATAGTCCCAAGACTCCAGTTTGAAAATCACCATTGCAGGAAGCTGCTTGCTGCCAATCACTGACCGGTCCAAATGTTATCCCTGAGGGCAACCTTGCGTATACAGTGACCTAAACCGATGGAGTTTGATGCTTGACCCCCGCTCCAGTTGAGATCATTTCTCCAGCAAACTGAGAGCAAGCAACACATTTGAGGAAACGACGGCTTTCAAGCATTCCCTGCCGGTCACCTCTTCCTCTCCCTCACCCCTCCTCACAATAGTGACCCCCCTTACTTCCGCTCTCTCCCACTGAACACCCACCCCCTCTCCATACCCTCCTCTCAACACCAACTTCCTCACCTACCCACTCTTCCTCCTCCAACACCAATCCCCTCCTCTCCCCATATCCCTCTCAACACCAGCCTTCTCTGTCCTCTCCTGCTCCTCCCCCTCTATCAACAAACCCATTCTCTCCTCCCCCTTACCTACCTTCTCTCAACACCAACCTTCTGCCCTTTCCCACTCTCCCTCCCCTCAACCCCATCCTTTTCCTCCCTTCCTCCCTTCTTGGGGCCCTGAGGTCACAGCTCCTGTTCCCCTATTTACACCTCCCCTCCTCCACTTCTGCTTCAGCTTGTGTGAATCTGCTTTTCTTCAGCTACTTTCCACAGCTTGTTTGTTCTCACCTTCTGTTAACCCTTTCCCACCAAGCTTGACCTTTCCTGCTTTCTCCTCACTACTCCACACAGTCTGAAGATGCGACTCAGCCCGAAATGTTGTCTGTCCCTTCTCATCAAAGGTGCTTCCTAACCCACTGAGTTCTTCCAGCATTTTATGTTTTGGATAAACTAATTGTTTCTAGTTAAGAGTGTTTCATTGACAAATGGAACGGATGTGAACCGGAACAATGAAATTCTTACTTGCTGCAGCTTTACCGACACATTAGCTGTGGCATCAACAATGTACAATGACTTATCAGTTATTCTCAATATTTATAACCACGGTGGCATAGTGGCGCAGCGGTAGAGTTGCTGCCACACAGCGCCGGTGACCCAGGTTCGATCCTGACTATGGGTGCTGTCTGTGCAGAATTTGTACATTCTCCCTGTGACCTCGTGGGTTTTCTTTGAGATCTTTTGTTTCCTCCCACATTACAAACAGGTACAGGTTTATAGGTTATTTGGCTTGGTATAAGTGTAAATTGTCCCTAGTATGTGTAGGGTAGTCTTAATGTGCGGAGATCGCTGGTCGGTGCTGACTCGTGGGCTGAAGGGCCTGTTTCCACGCTGTATCTCAAAACTAAACTAAACTAACCACAGTGAAGAATTAGGCATAGAACGGGAGGTAGTAGAAATCCCCTAGCAGGTGCAGCAAAAACATAGAACATAGAGGTTATTAGAAATTACAACAGGACCTCGATCAGTTGAACAAGTGGGCTGAGATTAATGGAGTTTAATGCATATAAGTCTGAGGTCTTGCATTTTGGGAAGTTAAACCTGGGCAGGGAATGGCAGTGAATGGCAGAGCCCTGGGAGTGTTGCAGAGCAGAATGATATGGAATGTAGGGACCTAGATCCTAATCAGTAGCATCACACATAATGTGTGACCACACGGGGTTAAGAAGGCTTTCAGTATATTGACGCTCATCCGTCAGGATATTGAATATAGAATGTTTAAGAAGGAACTGCAGGAACTGCAGAAGGTGAGAACACCCGCTGAGTTTCTCCAGCTTTTTTGTGTACCTATTTATTTATTTATTTACCTATTTATTTATTTATTTATTTATTTATTCCGAACAAGTAAAGACATTAAAGACATTAATATTAACAAAATCGAAATTATCAAACAATTGGACATTACAATCAATATTTACAAAGCAATGAGAAGAACAAAATCAAAGTTCCAATGTCCAACTCTGTGTCTGTACAAGCTCGAAAAGGAGTGAGAAGAAGAATAACTTATTAAATCTCACCCCTTTTCCCCAACACTTCTACCATATTTAAAAATCAATTCATTACTAATAATAATACTACCCTAGGCAATTTCCCATAATACCTACAGACATATATATACATACAACTATTATGTACATACAAACTTCATCTGAAGTACCCAAACATAAGTAAACAATAGTAAAGCAATAGATAAACATCAATCCCCTCCATCCCTGTACCCCTTGAGAATTATTTTTTTATATATCATTTTAAAATGATTCATGTTTGTGCATTGCTTCAATTTATTCCACACTCCTACTCCACAAACCAAAATACAAAAGGTTTTTCTAGTCGTACGGACTTTTTGTTTCTTAAAGTTAAATATTCCTCTTAAATTGTAACCCCCCACACGCTCGTTAAATAATTTTTGAATGTTTCCAGGTAAATTTTTATTTTTGGCCCTAAACATTATCTGAGCTGTTTTGAATGTAACCAAATCTTCTAATTTTAATAATTTTGACTCTAAAAATAATGGATTCGTATGACCCAGATACTTAGCATTATGGATAATACGAATTGCTCTTTTTTGCATCATGGTTAATGAGTGTATCGAATTTTTATAGTTATTACCCCAGACTTCTGCACAATAATTTAAGTAGGGTAAAATTAATGAACAATAAAGAATACGGAGTGATTTGTAATCCAGAGCTTGCTTGGCTTTGTATAATACAGAGATACTTTTTGACAATTTTAATTTTACATGTTTAATATGTGATTTCCAGCTTATTTTATCGTCAATTATAACCCCAAGAAATTTATTTTCATGCACTCTTTCAACTTCCACCCCATTTATCTTTATACTTACTAGAGTATTTATTCTACAATTACCAAATAACATTATTTTAGTTTTACTCAGATTTAATGACATTTTATATATTGAATATAGAAGTTGGGATGTTGTGGTACAGTTGTACATGATGTTGGTGAGATTGCATTTGGAGTATTGTGTTCCGTTTTGTTCACTTTGCTATATGATGGATGTTTATCAGATGAAAAGAGTGCCGAGAAAATTTACAACAATGTTACCAGGACTTGAGAGCCTGAACTATAGGGAGAGGGTGGGCAGGCTAGGATTTCTTACTTGGAGCGCAGGAGGCTGAGGGGTGCTGTTACACAGGTGCACAAGATCTTGTGAGGAATAGATTGGGTGAAGGCACAGGTTTTTTTTACCCAGAGTATCTCTCCTTGCAGCTAAGACCCTCTAATGCAGGCAGAATTTTGGTAGAAAGTGTTTGTGACTGTTGGTGAGCAGCATATCTATTCAGGCTCTGTGGCCACGAGCCCATCACTACTTCCGAGCACTTGCACAGGTTAGAGGGCACCGTTGTTTCTTGTTATTTGGCTGTCTATGGTGACAAGCTTCAATTACTGTTTAGTTTAGTTTAGTTCAGAGTTGCAACGCGGAAACAGAGCCTTCGTCCAACTGAGTCCGAGCCAATGTACAATCACCTGTACACTAGTTCCATCCTAGTCACGATTGTTCTTTTACATAATAAATAATGAAGGGAAAAACGTTCAGTAGAGTTAGTCCCTGGTGAGATTGGCGTTTACAGTCCGAATGGCCTCTGGGAAGAAACTCCTTCTCAACCTCACCGTTCTCACCGCATGGCAATTGAGGCGTTTGCCTGACCGTAGCAGCTGGAACAGTCTGTTGCAGGGGTGGAAGGGGTCGCCCATGATTTTTTTTGCTCTGGAGTTGCACCTCCTGTTGTATAGTTCCTGCAGGGGGGCGAGTGAAGTTCCCATAGTGTGTTCGGCCGAACGCACTACTCTATGCAGAGCCTTCTTGTCCTTGGCAGAGCAATTCCCAAACCAGATGGTAATATTTCCGGACAAGATGTTTTCCACCGCCGCTGCGTAGAAGCACTGGAGGATCCTTGGAGACACTCTGAATTTCCTCAATTGCCTGAGGTGGTAAAGGCGCTGCCTTGCCTTACTCACGAGTGCTGAGGCGTGTGATGCCCATGTCATATCCTCGGAGATGTGGCCTCCCAGATATTTAAAACAGTTCACCCTATCCACAGGATCCCCATTTATCCTTAATGGAGTGTACGTCCTCAGATGATGTGCCCTCCTAAAGTCCATGATCAGCTCCTTGGACATGTGGCTGTCCAAATATCTTTTCAATGTTTTGACTTTCAACAACCTCTTTTGGATGGCATTTCCATAACACCATTCTTAGTGTGCAAAAGTGTGCCACTCAGATTGCTATGAAATCTTTCCCCTCTCACTTTAAACTTATGTCTATGAAGCTATGAAACGATGAAGAACTCTAATTCTTCATTCCCCTACTCTGGGTAAAAGTATACATTCACCCTATCTATTCCCTTCATGACTTTATACACCTCTACAAGATCATCCCATAGGGCAAGGAATAAAGTCCTAGCCTGCCCAACCTCTCCAATCCTTGAATCATGGCAACATCCTTGTAAATCTTCTTTGCACGCTTTCCAGCTTAACATCGTTCCTATAACAGGGTGACCAAAACTGAACAGAATACTCCAATTGCAGCCTCACCAACATCTTGTATAACTGTAATACAACATCCTAACTTGCAGGGTTTTTGATTCTGTGTGCGTTATTCAACACTCACCATATCATAAGATTCTTCCGGCCAATTAAGTCACTTTAGTAGAGCAGGAATCCAGCAGCCAGTTTGTACATTGCAGGCATCACTGCAGGAGTGGGCAGACTTGGTTAAGGATAATTATTGACCAGAAGGTAGACACAAAATGCTGGAGTAACTGAAGTGGCGTTGCAGGTCGAGATCCTTCTTCAGCCTGACATCGGTCTGAAGAAGGGTCACAATTTGAAACATCACCGATTCCTTCTCTCCAGAGATGCTGTCTGTTCCACTGAGTTACTCCAGCATTTTGCGTCTACCATTGATTTAAACCAGCATCTGCAGTTCTTTCTTACACAAATTATTGACCAGAACTTCATCTAGTGAGAAGCCAGCATCTTTTTTGAAACCCGATTTAGGGCTTTGGTACTGGACAGAGGCGCAAGAGGGTGGCAGGAAATGCAGGTACAATGGACTTTACTAAATTTACCAAATCATGGGTAGTTCCCTCAGCATCTATAGGTGATATGACATGGGCTGGGTACAAAATAGAATTTATTTTACTCTGCGCCATAAATATTGCTCCATCAAGCAATCTCCATGCAAAGACAACTCTGGTAGTAAATATGATTTTGATTGAAAAATCTTTATTAGTACGGGTGTCAGAGGTTATGGGGAGTAGGCAGGAATTAGGAGGGAGAGATCAATTAGCCATGATTGAATGGCCGAGTAGACTTGATGGGCCGAATGGCCTAATTCTACTCCTATTCCTTATGGCCTTATGATTATGAATAATTGGTACAATTAAAGACATATTTATTGCAGGAAACAATGATTATAGGGATTGGATTAAAGATGACTGAGAACTTAATACATGAACCGAATAGACATCTGCCAAAAATGTATTCACATCCTATCAGTCTGAACTTGTTCTGAACCTTAATCTCCTTAAAAAAATTATATATATATATATAATATAATTTTTTTTAAGGAGATTAAGGTTCAGAACAAGTTCAGACTGATAGGATGTGAATACATTTTTGGCAGATGTCTATTCGGTTCATGTATTAAGTTCTCAGTCATCTTTAATCCAATCCCTATATATATATATATATAAACAGGATCTAATTACCCAAAAGAACCAACATGATCTTCTCAATGTCGGGAGATAAGGTTTTTGTTCTGCACTACACGGAAATTATTTTTGAAATCTCCTGCATCAAACCCTGTCGACCTATAACCTGGTCCTGCTCTCATTCAATCTGGTCTCCATCTGATCCCTTTGCTTGATAGTGTTACAGGGATATTTTCGGAAATTAAAAGGCAACCACAACCATAACAAGCACAATTTCTCAGAGAACATAAGCAACTGTGTCCTCAAACCCCCATTCAACTCCATGCAAATTACCGATCTCACCTCTGGTGCCACAAATTCCTAACTAACCCTCAATCACAGGTAACAGCTTCCTCCTCTTCATTCTATCAACTGTGCTTTTGAAGACATCTTTTGAATCTTCCCTTAACGAGCTTTGCAATACAACATTTGTATCCACAAAACAATTCCCCATCCTTTGTACCCAATCTTTCCACACTCACCTAGACCTAAAATTCCTCGGTAAAAGTAATAGGTCAGACATATAATCATATAGCCATATAACAATTACAGCACGGAAAACAGGCCATCTCGGCCCTTCAAGTCCGTGCCGAACACTTATTTTCCCCTAGTCCCATCGACCTGCACTCAGACCATAACCCTCCATTTCTTTCTCGTCCATAGGTCATAGGTGACCATCTGTATAAAGAGAAACCTCCTCATTCAGCACCGATTTAAGTCTGCTTTAAAGAGCCTTACTGAGACATTCAGTTACTGCTGGGTATGTGAATCAGAGCTGAGGGTGTTGGCTCCAAATGAGCTGTAAGTGGAGGTAGTTGTCGCAGATACAATAATAGGAACACTTGGACAGGAATATGGATAGGAAAGGTTTAAAGGGATATAGGCCAAACATGGGTGAATGGGATTAGCTTGAATGAAGTATCGTGGTCGACATGGATGAATTGAGCTGAAGTGCTCGTTTCTCTGCTCTATGACTCTATGACAGGTTGCACCAAACAACTGAATTGGTGCCGGGCTATTGGAGAGGCAGCTTTATGTCACACACATCAGTATGAACCAAGTCCAGGCAGATGAAGGAAAGCACACAACATTCTCTTCCAAAGTAAACCTGGATTAGTGACAGGGAGGAAGCATCATTGTTCATCTCAGTCTATTCATCCCCAATGTAATGTTGAGCAGTTATTTACATCTCAAGAACCTAAATTATATTGTTGTGTTTTAAACGTTCCTGAAATCCAATCAGCATGAGGAGCTTTGAGAATGGGTGAGGAAGTCGGATTTAAGAATTTCACTCTGGAATTCAGCTCCCGGATTCCTGTTTTGACCAAGACTGTGATGAGATCTGGAGTAAGTGATAGTTGATTGAAAGATACAGCATGGAAACAGGCCCTTTGGCCCACCGAGTCCACACTGATCATCTGTTCACACTGGTTCTATGTTATTGCACTTTCACATTCACTCTCTACACATTAAGGGTCAATTTACTGAGGCCAATTAACCTACAAACCTGCACGTCATTGGGATAATGAAGGAAACCTACACAGTAATATGAAGAACATGCAAACTACACACAGGCGGCACCTGACGTCATTGTGACACAGCAACTCTACCAACTGCACCATTTTGCTGCCCTCAGGTAAAGACTTCCCAAAACCCAAACTCGAAACTCAGATTTCTTCCCGCATCCCAAAGATGTGTGGATTTGTAATTTAATGGCCCTCTTACATTACCCTGAGTGATTGGTGAATGATAGAATCTGGGGGGAGTTGGTCATAATATGGGGAGAATTAAAATAAAAGGGATTAATATTCGATTAGTGTTTGATGGTTAGTGAACTCCTGTTATTTTGTCCTGCACAGAACCACATGTATCTGCAATGCTCCCAGTGAGGTGTCATTGCTAAGGTACTGGTTACATGGCAACAAGTTTGTCCAAGGGACGTGGTGGGAGCTCTCAATGCACGAGGAAGCTTCACCATCTGAGTCTCCAGCTGATGGAGTATACTGCCACCTGGTGGGTAGAGTTTAGATTATTATCACACGTACATGATAAAGGAAATAACGTTTAGTGCATGATAAAGTCCGATTAATGATAATCAGATGGTCTACAATGAGACAAATAGTATCTCAGGACCGCTCACCAGTTCTAACCATTTTAGTTTCTTGATAACAGCTGGGAAGAAAAAGTTCCAGACACAAAAAACTGCAGATGCTGCAACCTTCAACAACATACTGTTTTGGAGGAACTCAACAGGTCATTGCAGCATCTGTGGGGGGGATGGACAGGCGATGGTTTGGAGCAGGGCGCTTTTTCTATTTATAGAGTCACTCAGCACAGAAACAGGCCCTTCAGCTCAACTAGTGCATGTCGACCAAGGTGTCCCATCTAAGCTAGTTCTATTTGCCCACGTTTGGCCCATATTCCTCTAAACATTTCCTATCCTTTAACCTGTCCTCTTTCTATCCTGCTACTTAAATGCACATGCAATAAAAGCCAACAGACATTAGCCTTCTTAACTGCTTATCTACTATACCCAAATGCTACCTCAGTGACATATGTAAGAAGCTTAGTTTTGGTTAAGTTTATTGTCAGGTGTACCAAGGTACAGTGAAAAGCTTTTTGTTGCATGCTAACCAGTCAGCAAAAAGACTACATATGATTACAATTGAGCCGTCCACTGTGTACAGATATAGGATAAAGGGAATAAGGTTTAGTACATGACAGTCCAGTAAAGGCCGATTAATGATAATTTGAGCATCTCCAATAAGGTAGATGTCAGCTCAGTTGGTGATAGGATGGTTATGTTGCCTGATAACAGCAGGGAATAAACTGACCCTGAATCTGGAGGTATGTGTTTTCACACTTATGTACCTTTCACCTGATGGGAGAGGGGAGAAGAGGCAGTGTCTAGGGTGAGACTTGGCCTTGATTATGCTGGTGGCCTTGCAGAGGAAGCGTGGAAGTGTAGATGGAGACAATGGAAGGGAGGTTGGTTTGTGTGATGGTTTGGACTATGTCCACAATTCCCTGTTATTTCTTGCAGTCTTAGATGGAGCTGTTCACAAACCGTGCTGTGATGCATCCCGATAAAATGCTTTTTATAGCGCATCTGTAAAACTTGGTGAGAGTTGTTGGGGACATACTGAACTTCCTAAGCCTCCTAAGGAAGCAGAGGTGTTGGTGTGCTTTCTTGGCCATTGCTTTGCTGTGACTACTCCAAGACAGGTTGCTGATTTACTCTCAGGAACTTGAAGCGTTATGAAGTGAAATTGAGGACTGTTTATTTGAGATCCCACACCACCAGGGCTACAGAACAGGGCAGGTATCTAGCCCAATGTCTGTTGTTCAACTACCAACAGATTATAAGGTGGATATTCAATGGTTCAATTGTTATTTTATTGTTCACGTGCAAATACAGCAGCCGGCCTTGAGGACATGATAGGCCAGACCTCCGTTCCCTCTCCTCTCCTACCAGCCTTGCTCCTCGCCCCTCACGTCCATCGTCATCACCGGCTCCATCCTCTCTGTCTCTGGTCCATGGGGGATGAGCAGGGGACAGCTCGGCAGGCTCCCCCTTCCAGGCCACAGTTCACCAGGCCACCAAGCAAGGGCCAGCTCGGTCTGCCGGGTCTTGTGCTCAGCTGGGGAAAGGCTGAGGCCATCTGGGAGATTGTGCTGCATGTCACTGTGCATGTCATAGGCATAGCAACATCAGTTTTCCTTCAATACCTGCCACTGAACCTAGGAAGCATGTATGTTCAATTTCAAGTTCACAGTTATTGTCACATGCGCCAATTAAGGTGCAGTGATATTTGAGTTACCATACAGCCATAATAAGTGAAAAACAACAATACACACAGCACATTAAATAGCAATGTTACAAAATTTTGAGATTTAAAAAAAAAGTCAGTAATTTACCCCATCAGATAAAGCATAAAAAGAAGTTTAATTTGTCACCTAATTCACTTTCATATCTTCAATATTAAAAAAGTTATGGCCATTTTCATACTTGGAAATTAGCATCTTGTTTTCTATTGCATTTCCATTGACTTAACACAAAAGCTGTGATCGAGGACAGTCAAATGGCCATAACTTTCTTAAAAATTAAGAGAACTAAAAGAAATGTTCAGTTATTATCGATTGAAGCATTCTGAAACAAATATGAAACAATCTTACTTAGATGACTTGAAATTAAAGCATATAATTAGTTAGTTACCTAATTGTAGCTAATTACAAAATTCAATTACAGGTGCACAACCTTTTATCCGAAAGCCTTGGGACCAGACACTTCTCGGATTTCGGGATGTTTCGGTTTTCCGAACGGAAGGTTTTTAGCATAGATTTTAACATGTGGCTCAGTGGTAGAGTGCTCGGCTCGTCGCCGCAAGGTCGTGAGTTTGCGCCTCGATCCCGGCAGTTTCCCGGTCAGGGCCGACCTTTAGCCGATAGGACCTATTTCTCCCAATTGGGCCCCGCGCCTAAGGGGGCCCCACGCTAGAGTAATCAAATCAATTGGAGCAAAGATCTTATAGCGCACAAGTTGGTCCACTCCTGCGAAATACAATGAACTGATGCGTAGTCCGCACCGGAGCGTAACCTCCGTCATTTCAGTAACCCCGACCCGACTTCAGTTATGCCTCTCGCAGCGTTGCCGGGGAACAGTTTAGGTGTTGTTAAATGTTTTTTTATCACTTCCTTTTTAAACGGCACATGCCTTATACTTTTTAAACAGCACATACTGCAGATGCTGATTAAACCGAAGACAGACACAAAAGGCTGGAGTAAATCAGCAGATCAGGCTGCATCTCTGATGAGGAATACGTGATAATAGGAGGAAATAGGTGATATTTCGGGTCGACTTTTTCAATAGCTGCCATGAGGGGAGAAGCGCCGGCACCAAGAGCGAGCGAAAGCGTTGACAGACGGACGAAAGCAACGTTCATAGAGCGGCGTTGGTAGACATTTCGGGTCGAGACCCTTCTTCAGACTGATAGTCAAGGGAAAGGGAAACGGGAGATATCGGCATATCTTCCATTCACTTGTCCTTAGTACCGTCCATAGCACTTGCTGCTCTTTCCCCTGAATCAGTCAGAAGAGGGGTCTCGACCCAAAATGTTACCTACAAAGATCTTTGGTCACCTATTCCGACCTATGATCGTTGCTTCTGTCCGCGCGTTAGCTCGCTCTTAGTGCCGGCGTTTCTCCCCTCAGACTCCGCCAAACAAACACACACACAAACACAGCATGTCTGGCAGATCGCTGCGGGCTGAGAGAGAGTAGAGAGGTAGAGGGGGAAGAAAGGGGTGGAGGGGGGAGTGAGGGGGAATGGAGAAGGGGGAGGTGCCCTCACGCTCCCGGAGCAGCTTTCCCATCCCTCCAGTCGCCGTGCTTCACGCACACAGCCCCGGCTCCCGCCGTCCCCCCTCTCTCCAGGAAGACGCAGTGAACAATACACGGAGGGCCGGGCCGGGGGTTGCAGCAACGTTTACAAACCTCGAACTCAGCTCACGCCCGGACCCAGGCATCCGTTCCCGCCGCTGGACCTCTCCCTCCCTTTCCTCCCTAACTTCCCTCCCTTCTCTCCTTCTCCCCTCAGACTCCGCCAAACAAACACCCACACACACAAACACACACACACACACACACACACACACACACACACACACACACACACAGCATGTCTGGCAGATCCTTCCTCTCCCTTTTCCCTTCTCTCCCCTCCCTTTGCCGAAACCTTCCTCAGACTGATAGGGCAGTCTGAGGAAGGGTTTCGGCCTAAAGCGTTACCTATTTCCTTCGCTCCATAGATGCTGCTGCAGCCGCGGAGTTTCTCCAGCATTTTTGTGAATCTCTAGACCTAGTTCAGTGAGCGTCCACCGAGGGTCACCCGGGGAGGTGACCGCGGAACCTCTCCGGGCGACCCTCAGTGGACGCTAACTGTACTAGGTCTAGGGATTCCTACTCTCCCGGGCAATATACCCTCCCTTTTTTCCAGGACCGAAAATGTCCGATTTTTGGAGCTTTTCGGTTTCCGGAATTTCGGATAAAAGGTTGTGCACCTGTACTAGATCTAAACATCTATCAATTTCTTTTTTTTTTTAAATATTTTATTTTATTAGAAGTAAGTACAGTCATATGGCACCAAAATGCCTAATATATATTTTCATAATACATTTTATGTACAACCTCTTTTTTTTTTTTTATTACACTGAAAAAAGATTAGAATAAGAAAAAGAAGTTAGATAGTAAAGGATAGAAAGATGTGAAATATATAGTGTGTGAAAAAAGAAAACGAGTAAATGAAGGAAGTTGAGAGAGAGAATAGAGAAAATAAAATAAAATAAAAAAGAAAAGGAGATCATTATTTATAGTCTTGACCAACCCTCGTCCAGTCCTGAAAGTTATTTTTTACAATTGTGTTGCACCATATGATTCCAAAAAAACGACGAATGGAGACCAACTCGTTATGAATTGGTCTGATTTATCCATTAGGAGGAATCGCATTTCCTCAAGATGAGCGGTGTCCAACATACTTGCAATCCACATTTTAAGCGTTGGTATTGATGTACCCTTCCAAAATTTAAGAATTAATTTTTTTGCTATTATTAAACCATAGTTAAGGAATAGATTTTGAGATGTGTTCAATTTATTCCCATCTTCTATTACGCCAAATATAATCATTTCAGTATTAGGTTCCATTCTTGTCTTGAATAATTTTGTAAATATTTCAAAAATATCATTCCAAAATCTATAAAGTTTTATGCAGGAAACTAAGGAGTGTGTTATAGTTGCCTTTTGGGCTAGACATTTATCACAAGTGGCGGATATATTTGGATAAAATTTGTTCAATCTTGTTTTTGAATAATATAATCTATGTACAATTTTAAATTGAATTAGATTATGTCTTACTTTAATTGAACATTTGTGAATATATATCAGGTTTTTTTCACATTTAACCTTCGTAATTGTTATCATTAGTTCCCGTTCCCACTCTTTTCTAAGTACCTCTGTCGATGGTAGGTCTATATTTAGAATACTATTATATAAATATGATATTAATTTTTGTGAGTCAGCTTCAATATTCATTGCTTCTTCCAATAAATCAGGAGTTACTTTTTGATATCCTTGTATATATTTTTTCACGAAATCACAAATCTGAAGATATTTAAAATATGGTTGTTTTTCAATTTAAATTTTAATTGTAGTTGTTGGAATGATAGTAGGTTTCCCATTTCGTACATATCCCCGATCCTTCTAATTCCGAGACTTTCCCATTGGTTATATGTCTTATCAATAAGAGAAGGTTTAAATAAAGGGTTATTCACTATTGGCATTAACAGTGATAGATTTCTTAATTTTAAAGATAATTTTATTTGTTTCCAAATTCTTATTGTACCATATATAATTGGGTTCTTCTTATATATTGTGTTATTCAGTTTTTTGGGGGAGAAGAGGATCGTTCCTATATTACAAGGATGGCAATCCTCCTTCTCCATTTTTATCCATTCTGTCTGTTGGGTAGAACTATCCAACCAATAAATCATATTCTTAATATGCACTGCCCAGTAATAATACATAAAATTCGGAAGTGAAAGTCCCCCGACCTCTTTTGGTTTACATAAGTGTTTTTTTGTGATTCTATGTGATCTATAGTCCCAAATATAATTAGTAATATTAGAGTCTAATTTTTTTTTTAAATATTTTGGTATATATACCGGTATAGATTGAAATAGGTATAGTAATTGTGGTAGGAAGATCATTTTTATTGCATTTATTCTTCCTAATAATGATAAGGGAAGTGTTTTCCAAAATTTAATCAACGTATTAAAAGTTTATTTAATAAAGGTATGAAATTAGCATTGAATAATGCTTTATATTTTCTAGTAATCTGAATACCCAAATATTTAAATTTTTCTGTTGCGATTTTAAAGGGGAACTTCAGTAAGTGTGTAGGTTCTTGAGGTTTTAATGCCATGATTTCACTTTTATTCCAGTTTATTCTATACCCAGAAAAAGACCCAAATTCCTCTATTAAGTTTAATAAATTTGGTATGCTCGTTTGTGACTTTGTAATATATAAAAGTATATCGTCTGCATATAATGAGATTTTATTCTTTGAGTCCCTGGTATTATAGCCCTGAATATTCGGATGAATTCTTATACTTTCAGCCAGGGGTTCTATCATAAGGGCAAATAGCAGGGGTGATAGTGCACATCCCTGCCTATTACCCCTTGATAGTTGAAATTTTTGAGATAACATGTTATTAGTTAAAATTCTTGCCATTGGTTTATCATATAATAATTTTACCCATGTTATAAAATTCTCTCCCATATTAAATTTTTGTAGTACTTTATAACCATATAAACCATATAACAATGACAGCACGGAAACAGGCCATCTCGACCCTTCTAGTCCGTGCCAAACACATAATCTCCCCTAGTCCCATATACCTGCGCTCAGACCATAACCCTCCATTCCTTTCCCATCCATATAACTATCCAATTTATTTTTAAATGATAAAAACGAACCTGCCTCCACCACCTTCACTGGAAGCTCATTCCACACAGCTACCACTCTCTGAGTAAAGAAGTTCCCCTCATGTTACCCCTAAACTTCAGTCGCTTAATTCTCAAGTCATGTCCCCTTGTTTGAATCTTCCCTACTCTCAGTGGGAAAAGCTTTTCCACGTCAACTCTGTCTATCCCTCTCATCATTTTAAAAACCTCTATCAAGTCCCCCCTTAACCTTCTGCGCTCCAAAGAATAAAGCCCTAACTTGTTCAACCTTTCTCTGTAACTTAGTTGCTGAAACCCAGGCAACATTCTAGTAAATCTCCTCTGTACTCTCTCTATTTTGTTGACATCCTATTTTGTTGACATCAATACTTATATAAGTATTGTCACTCTACCTGATCAAATGCTTTCTCTGCATCCAAAGAAATAATTGATATATCTTCTTCCTCTACTTTATGCGAGTACATTATATTAAACAGGCGTCTCAGATTATTAAATGAGTATCTTTTAGGTATAAACCCCGTTTGATCAGGGTTTATCAATTTACTAATATATTTGCTTAATCTTCTTGCTAAAATCTTTGCTAAAATTTTCTGAAGTGTATTTAAAAGTGATATAGCTCTGTACGAGCCCGGATCTTCTAAATCTTTATCTTTTTTTGGAATAAGCGTAATAGTTGATTCTGTTAGTGTTTCAGGTAGTTTATAACCATATAACAATTACAGCACGGAAACAGGCCATCTCGACCCTTCTAGTCCGTGCCGAACACATAATCTCCCCTAGTCCCATATACCTGCACTCAGACCATAACCCTCCATTCCTTTCCCATCCATATAACTATCCAATTTATTTTTAAATGATAAAAACGAACCTGCCTCCACCACCTTCACTGGAAGCTCATTCCACACAGCTACCACTCTCTGAGTAAAGAAGTTCCCCCTCATGTTACCCCTAAACTTCAGTCCCTTAATTCTCAAGTCATGTCCCCTTGTTTGAATCTTCCCTACTCTCAGTGGGAAAAGCTTTTCCACGTCAACTCTGTCTATCCCTCTCATCATTTTAAAAACCTCTATCAAGTCCCCCCTTAACCTTCTGCGCTCCAAAGAATAAAACCCTAACTTGTTCAACCTTTCTCTGTAACTTAGTTGCTGAAACCCAGGCAACATTCTAGTAAATTGGTGAATACCGAAGAAAAGAAACTGTTCAATATCTCCCCCATCTCTTTTGGCTCTGCAGATAGTTGGCCACTCTGACTCTCTAATGGACCAATTTTATCCCTCGTTATCCTTTTGCTATTAATATAGCGGTAGAAACCCTTCGGATTTACTTTTACCTTACTTGCCAAAGCAACCTCATATCTTCTTTTAGCTTTTCTAATTTCTTTCTTAAAATTCTTTTTACATTCTTTATACTCCTCAAGCACCTCATTTACTCCATGCTGCCTATAACTATTGTAGATCTCCCTCTTTTTCCGAACCAAGTGTCCAATTTCCCTTGAAAACCATGGCTCTTTACAATTTTTACGATTTCCTTTCAACCGAACAGGGACATAAAGATTCTGTACTCTTAAAATGTCACCTTTAAATGTACTCCATTTCTCTTCCACATCTTTCCCATAAAACAAACTGTCCCAATTTACTCCTTTTAAATCCTTTCGCATCTCCTCAAAGTTAGCCTTTCTCCAATCAAAAATCTCAACCCTAGGTCCAGTTTTGTCCCTCTCCATAATTATATTGAAACTAATGGTATTGTGATCACTGGACCCGAACTGTTCCCCAACGCATACCTCTGCCACCTGACCCATCTCATTTCCTAACAGGAGGTCCAGTACCGCCCCTTCTCTAGTAGGTACTTCTATGTATTGTTGCAAAAAACTATCCTGCACGTATTTTACAAACTCCAACCCATCCAGCCCATTTACAGAATGTGTTTCCCAGTCTATGTGTGGAAAATTGAAATCTCCCACAATCACTACCTTGTGCTTACTACTAATATCTGCAATCTCCTTACATATTTGCTCTTCCAATTCTCGCTCCCCATTTGGCGGTCTATAATACACCCCTATAAGTGTTGCTACCCCTTTCCCATTTCTCAGTTCCACCCAAATAGCCTCCCTAGATGAGCCCTCTAATCTATCCTGCCAAAGCACTGCTGTAATATCTTCCCTGATAAGCAATGCAACACCTCCACCTCTTGCCCCTCCAATTCTATCACACCTGAAGCAACGAAATCCTGGAATATTTAGTTTCCAATCACAGCCCTCCTGCAACCATGTTTCACTGATCGCCACAACATCATACTTCCAGGTGTCAATCCAGGCTATAAGTTCATCCACTATTCTTACAATAAGCCTAGCATTAAAATATACACATTTAAGAAACCCACCCTCTCTTATTCTCTGATTATTTTCTTTTTCTTCTCTCTCCCCTACATTTTGGGTCAGAGTGCTACCATTCTCTGCCCCCTGCTTCACACACTGACTGCTAGCTTTCCCAATTTGAGTCCCTCCCCTCAACCATACTAGTTTAAAGTCTCCCCAGTAGCCTTTGCAAATCTCCCCGCCAGGATATTGGTCCCCCTTGAGTTCAAGTGCAACCCGTCCTGGGCGGGAGCATGGGAGTATAAATTAAATTAAATTAAATAAATAAGGGGTTGTTATCTCCTGAAATTTTTTATAAAATTCATTATTAAAACCATCTGGTCCCGGTGTCTTACCATTTTTCAGCGATTTTATTGTTTCACCTATTTCTTTGATTGTAATTTGAGCTCCTAGTTCCTCTTGTTCCAAAAGGTCCAGTATTGGAAGATTACAATTATCTAGAATTTTTTTTATTTTACTATCTTCTATTTTAATTTTAGATGTATATAAGTTTTGGTAAAATTGGGCAAATCTATTATTAATATCTTTAGGTAGTATTAGTAATTCAGCTTTCTCTGATTTAATTTTGGTTATAGTATTTTCCTTTTCTTGTTTTTTCAATTGGCGAGCTAAAAGCTTATGTGGTTTGTCACCAAACTCAAAATGTTCCTGTTTTGTAATTTGGAATAGTCTTATTACTCTTGCCGATAAAATTCGATTAAGTTTAAATTTCAGTAATATTATCTTATTGTGTTTATCTGTCGTGGAATCTTTGGCATTATCCAACCCTAACTGTCTGATTTCTTGTTCTAACAACAATTGTTCTGTCTTATTCTTTTTATTTTGAAAACTTTGATATGAAATTATAATTCCTCTCATAAATGCCTTAAAAGTTTCCCATAATAAAGAAGGCAATGCACTGGTATATCATTTGTATCGAAAAAAAATTTCATTTGTTGTTTTAAATATTGATAGCCTTGCACGTCATTTAAAATATGTGTATTAAACCTCCAAAAAAATTTTTTACCCGGCATTCCCTCAAATTTTACTGAAAATGTCAACGGAGAGTGATCTGAGATACTACTAATGTGGTATGTTGGGTTGTTTGTATATGGCATTAATTTCATGTCCACTAAAAAATAATCAATTCTTGAATAAGTTTTATGCACCGAAGAGTAAAACGAGTATTCCCTTCCAACTGGATTAGCAGATCTCCATACATCTATTATATTAGTACTTTTTATATATGTATTTAGAAGTTCGCTAGTTTTAGATTTTAAATTACTCTTCTTTTGTTTTGCTGATTTATCTAGATATGAATCTAAAACACAGTTAAAGTCCCCCCCAATTATCACATTTTGGTAATTAAACTCTGATATTATGTCAATAATTTTATCAAAAAATTGGGGGTTATCAAAATTCGGAGCATAAATATTTATCAAAGTTAGTGGGGTTGCATAAATGTCACCCGAAACTATAATATATCTTCCCTCTTTATCTGATATGGTATTCTTTAATTTAAAAGGAATACCTTTCCTAATAAGAATAGCTGTACCCCTAGATCTAGAAGTAAATGAGGAGTAGTATGTTTGGCCTATCCAATTCGCCTTTAATCTTATTTGTGTTTGTTGTTTCATGTGTGTCTCCTGCAAAAACATTATGTCGCTTTTCAACGATTTTAGTTGGGCAAAAATTTTACCCCTCTTAATTGGTTCGTTGGCACCCCTTATATTCCAACTACAAAATGTAATTCCTCCATTCTTTATTTGTCTATCGTCTTGCATTGTAAATCAAGGTAATATTCCTGAATCATATGGTGCAACCAAATACCTCAGAATTTTAGGACTTGGGTGGTCATCCCGGTTTATTAGATTTATATTGCATCTCCTTCTTGTAAAGTGCCTTAGAAAAAGAAAAAAAGAATGTGATACACAATTACTTTCAAAAAAATTAAACAGATAAAAATCTTGATTGTGCTTTTAAAAAAAAGGTGCTATTAAGGTATCTAAGGGAAGATACCTTAAGGACGAATAGCCATCAACGATGGCAAAAAATGTATAGACCTCCGTGATGTTGTTATACATTGAGCTCCTCCCCCTTGGTGAATCCTCATAAAAAGTTACATACCGTTTCATATTTTGTCTTTTCTTATATGAGTTTATCAAACCAGCGCTAGTGACAGCCAAGAGAAAAAAGAGACATAAGGAATAAAAAAACAAAACAAATATAGAACACAACATATACACGATTATATAAGTATATATGTCCCTCTAATTTATCCAATCTTAATCTAATCTAAACTTTCCCATATATATCCACCCAGGATTCTTACATAATATCCCATTCTATAACTACCATATATCATACAAGCTGGTACCAAAGGGTTAACTACCGTACAAGCAGGTGCCAAGGGGTTAAACTTTGAGCTTTTCATCCAAGGTTGAATATAACCAAGCTCTCTGAATAACACATTCCAACGAGATAAGCTTTATAATTGTCTGGGTAGCTCGGCCATTTTAATCAGTTCAAAACTCTGTAAAAAGTTCAATCTTCTTCCTTGTCGGCAGCTTGCCCCGATGTTTTCTTAACGATATCCTCTGCATACTTTAAAGCTTTTCCGGGATCTGCAAATGAGCGTTCAACGCCGTTATAAGATATCTTCATTTTTCCGGGAAAGTAAATTCCATATCTTACTCCCGGGACTTCCCTCAAAGTGTGTCTTGCCGGTGTAAACAATCTCATTTTCTGGACTACCTCAGGAGAGTAATCGCGAAATATTCGCACATTATCCCCACGGTATGTCAGCTTCTTCCCATAAGTGATCTTTTTCAATATAAATTCCACTGAAGAGATGTCACGGAATTTCACAATTATCTGTCTTGAATAATTTGTGCCTCTTCCAACTCGGTTAGCGACGTCTATTCTTGGTTCTTCCGACAATTCAAAGACATCTTTGAGTAAGTCAGTAACGAAAGTACATGTTTGAGATTCATGTCCCTCTCGTCCTTCCTTTACTCCGAGAATCCTCAGGTTATATCTCCGAGTTCTTGATTCCAGGTCCAGACATTTATCAGTCATTCTTCCAAGTTTTTCCTCTTCAGTTTTCTGTGATTGTTTCAAACTCTTTATTTCCGAGACAATCTCTTTTATCTCATTCTCCATCTCTTCCATTATCTCATCCAGCTTTCCGATATCATCCTTTACACCTTTAAATTTCTTGTTGTAATCATTTTCAATTCTGACACACTCTGATTTTAATCTCTTATCAAATTCCTTATACTGCGTTTTCAGTTCTTTTAACTCACTGCAAGTATTATCAATTTTTTGAGAAATTCTCTCCATGCTAGTCTCCATACTCTGCTTGTTACTCTCCATGGTAGTCTCCATACTCTGCTTGTTACTCTCCATGCTAGTCTCCATACTCTGCTTGTTACTCTCCATGTGAGACTCCATACTTTGCATCTTCTCCAGTGTCATGTTAATTGTAGCAGTTATATCTAAAAGCATTTGCTTCACCTCTTTCTCCTTCTTGTCTCCCTTTGTTGCCATTTCAAGCAGAGACCCTTGGCTGTAAGAATCTTCTTCTTCTGAACCTTCTTCTGTCGTTTGCAGAGTATCCAATACTTCCTCGAGCTGAAGGCTGATAGTATTTTTCTCTGGCGCCCTTGAACGATTATCTCTGCTCATTTAAACTCATTTAAACACCCGATTTCACCATTAATCTCCCCGATTTTCACGTCACCTTCTGATGATATCACCCTTACACAACACCAGGCGACTTCGGTGAGTTTTTTTAAAATCGGTGCTGACTTAAAATGGCTTTTACAATTTTTTTTACGGGGGAGAAGCTCAATGCCGCGCCTTAATTCTCCATGACGCCGCCGGAAGTCCATCTATCAATTTCTTAAGGATAGATTAACATTTTTAAATAATCTAAGTGTCCAAATAACATTCACAGAAGAATTCACAATATAACATAATTTTTAAATCTCATTGTCATGGATTTATAGGCCAAATGGAAGAAATTTAATGTTTAATATGTAAATTAATGGCCTGTGGGTTTTTCTGGAACGCTACCATTTGGAACGTTACGGTTTGCAGTGATTTAGATCCCCATATCTGCATGCCGGTTTGTATGGGGACTAAATCACCGTTTCGCAAATTAAAATGTGAACTAAAGGTATCTTAATGACCACTTTTATACATAAAAATAAACCACTTTCTTTTACCTGTCACTTACATGAAATCCGTCCCCGTTGTCGGTGTTGACGGCTTCAGAAGCTGATTTTAAAATGACTCCAGCGCTGAATGAGACGGGCGATTAAAAAAATAGACAGAATACCCGTCGGAATGATTCTTCAACAAAAGCTTACACTCCAACCAAATATAATCCAGGACAAGGTAAGAAAAAAAACGCGTTTTAGCCCCGCCCCCCCTCCTCAAACGCGCCAAAATCGGGCACACGGCCAGTGGCAGAATTGCAGCACCGTTGAAGGTAAGTATTGTAACATACCTACATAAAATAAAGTTTAACATGAACATCCACCACGGTGGAATCAATATTCTTCACTGTGATGGAAGGCAATAAAGTTCAGTCATCTTCCTCCTTTGTTCACGCGTGATCGGGGCTGAACCCTCCGCACTTGCTGCTGCCGACGGTCCGCTGCTCAAGCCCTCTCGTCTGGATGATGCAAACTCTGGCATCAGGATCGAACGGAACACTCCACGGCATGGAGCTCCCGAGTCGGCATCTTCTTACCGGAGACCGCTGCTTCACGGTGTTAAAGTCCACAGGGTCCACAGGTCGGAGCCCCTTCACTGGCGATCCTCGGCAAAGGATCCCAGTCTCCGCGATGTTAAGTCACGGCTTGAAGTCCCGAGACGGACTCCAGGACGTGCACCACTACACGTTGTTAGGTTGCGGGGGGGACGAAGATGTGACACGGAGAAAAATTGCATCTCTGTCGAAGTAAGTGACTGAAAAAAGTTTCCCCCAAGCCTATTCCTTTTCTCCAGAGATGCAACCTGACCTGCTGAGTTATTCCTGCTTTTTGTGTCTATCTTCCGTTTATACCAGCATCTGCAGTTCCTTCCTACGCATCAAAATAAGCAGCATTGTTTAAAATGAACTTTGTTTTAAATCCTTTGAGGTATCCAGCACCAGTGATTACTCAAAGAAACCAAAGATTGCTCTTTTTAATTTAGTGGCCATTATGTTTAAGGTGATTTCTTGAGTTCTCCCCCCTGCACACTATTCCACCTCAGCTTTACCCACTTGCATTGAAGTGCTCTTCCTGCTGTCGACAACAATCGGATTATCTTTGCTCCAGAGTGAGTATATTTAGGTTGCAGGTGTCATGGGCAATGCTGGGATTGATGACGATGGCTAATTATGGGTTGGAGAATCAGCCTCCCTGGCCACTGATCTCTGAGAAATGAAGGTTCTACCGCAATGAAGATGGTGGCATCCCCACTGAACCATGCATCTAGGGAGCTCAGGAGGCACAGAGACACAGGGGATAGAGTGGCATTTGCACATTCTCCCTATGACTATATGGGCTTCTCCCGGTGTTTCAGTTTCCTCCCACATCATAAAGATGTGCAGATCGGTAGATTAATTGGCTACTATACAATTGTCTTCAGTGTGTGGGTGAAGGGTAGAATCTGAGGGGAGTTAGCTTTAAGTCTAGGTTTAGGTCTTGGTCTATTGTTGCTTGTACTGAAGTGAAAAACGTTGTTTTACGTGCTGTCTTACAAATAAGAATATATTGTACATCAACACTATCTTGCCAAACTCACGCACAATAGGTAGAGTGAAGAGAAAAATACAGAATGCAGAAAAAAGGTCTCAGCAATGTAGCACCATAGATTAAGAAACAAAGTCCAATATCCACAATGGGGTACAGGTGAATTATGGAAGGAGCATTCAGAAGCCTGATAATAGAGAGGAAGAGGCTTTTCCTGAGTCTGCTGGTGCGCATTTTCAAGCTTCTGTATCTTTCACCTGTCAGGAGTGGGAGAAGGAGGGATGACCAAGGTGGTCTTGAAGTCTGGACCCGTAATAAGACGCAAGGACTCAAATCATTAACCATCAACAGTTGGTTTCTTTTACTTGCGCATGGGGAGATGCGTCTCAGTCAAAGGCTGTGATCACATCTCCAACAATAGTTGACAACAACAGGAAATTTGTACACCAAGACAATTATAACCATATAACAATTACAGCACGGAAACAGGCCATCTCGGCCCTACAATTCCGTGCCGAACAACTTTTTTCCCTTAGTCCCACCTGCCTGCACTCATACCATAACCCTCCATTCCCTTCTCATCCATATGCCTATCCAATTTATTTTTAAATGATACCAACGAACCTGCCTCCACCACTTCCACTGGAAGCTCATTCCACACCGCTACCACTCTCTGAGTAAAGAAGTTCCCCCTCATGTTACCCCTAAACTTCTGTCCCTTAATTCTGAAGTCATGTCATCTTGTTTGAATCTTCCCTGTTCTCAAAGGGAAAAGCTTGTCCACATCAACTCTGTCTATCCCTCTCATCATTTTAAAGACCTTTATCAAGTCCCCCCTTAACCTTCTGCGCTCCAGAGAATAAAGACCTAACTTATTCAACCTATCTCTGTAAATTAGTTTTTGAAACCCAGGCAACATTCTAGTAAATCTCCTCTGTACTCTCTCTATTTTGTTGACATCCTTCCTATAATTGGGCGACCAAAATTGAACACCATACTCCAGATTTGGTCTCACCAATGCCTTGTACAATTTTAACAATACATCCCAGCTTCTAAACTCAATGCTCTGATTGATTTATAAAGGCTAGCATACCCTCCTCTAGTAGGTACCTCTATGTATTGCTGCAAAAAAACTATCCTGTACACATTTTACAAACTCCAAACCATCCAGCCCATTTACAGAATGTGTTTCCCAGTCTATGTGTGGAAAGTTGAAATCTCCCACAATCACTACCTTGTGCTTACTACTAATATCTGCTATCTCCTTACATATTCGCTCTACCAATTCTCGATCCCCATTTGGCGGTCTATAATACACCCCTATAACCATATAACCATATAACAATTACAGCACGGAAACTGGCCATCTCGACCCTTCTAGTCCGTGCCGAACACGTATTCTCCCCTAGTCCCATATACCTGCGCTCAGACCATAACCCTCCATTCCTTTCCCGTCCATATAACTATCCAATTTATTTTTAAATGATAAAAACGAACCTGCCTCCACCACCTTCACTGAAAGCTCATTCCACACAGCCACCACTCTCTGAGTGTTACTACACCTTTCCACTTCTCAGTTCCACCCAAATAGCCTCCCTAGATGAGCCCTCCAATCTATCCTGCCAAAGCACTGCTGTAATATCTTCACTGACTAGCAATGCAACACATCCATCTCTGGCCCCTCCAATTCTATCATACCTGAATCTACGAAATCCTTGAATATTTAGTTTCCAATCACAGCCTTCCGGCAACCATGTTTCACTGATCGCCACAACATCATACTTCCAGGTGTCTATCCAGACTCTAAGCTCATCCACTTTTCTTACAATGCTCCTAGCATTAAAATATGCACATTTAAGAAACCCCCCGCCTCTTATGCTCTGTTTATTTCCTTTTTCTTCTTTCTCCTCTTATAACCATATAACAATTACTGCACGGAAACAGGCCATTTCGGCCCTACAAGTCCGTGCCGAGCAACTTTTTTCCCTTAGTCCCACCTGCCTGCACTCATACCATAACCCTCCATTCCCTTCTCATCCATATTCCTATCCAATTTATTTTTAAATGATACCAACAAACCTGCCTCCACCACTTCCACACCGCTACCACTCTCTGAGTAAAGAGGTTCCCCCTCATGTTACCCCTAAACTTCTGTCCCTTAATTCTGAAGTCATGTCATCTTGTTTGAATCTTCCCTATTCTCAAAGGAAAAAGCTTGTCCACATCAACTCTGTCTATCCCTCTCATCATTTTAAACACCTCTATCAAGTCCCCCCTTAACCTTCTGCGCTCCAGAGAATAAAGACCTAACTTATTCAACCTATCTCTGTAACTTAGTTGTTGAAACCCAGGCAACATTCTAGTAAATCTCCTCTGTACTCTCTCTATTTTGTTGACATCCTTCCTATAATTAGGCGACCAAAATGTACACCATACTCCAGATTTGGTCTCACCAATGCCTTGTACAATTTTAACATTACATCCCAGCTTCTATACTCAATGCTCTGATTTATAAAGGCTAGCATACCAAAAGCTTTCTTTACCACCCTATCTATATGAGATTCCACCTTCAAGGAACTATGCACGGTTATTCCCAGATCCCTCTGTTCAACTGTATTCTTCAATTCCCTACCATTTACCATGTATGTCCTATTTTGATTTGTCCTGCCAAGGTGTAGCACCTCACATTTATCAGCGGATAAAAACAGATTGGACAAACTAATCAGGAAGGCCGGCTCAGTGGTCGGGGCTGAGCAACGAACGGTCCAGCAGGTGGCAGAGGCCAGAACTCTAAATAAACTAGGTTCCATAATGACAAACCCCACTCACCCACTCCATGCCCTGAAGGTGATCAAGAGCAGCATCTTCAGCCAGAGGCTGATTGCACCAATGTGCAAAACGGAGAGATACAGGAAGTCCTGTTTACCAGCTGCTATAAAACTTTTTAATGAGCATAAATAACTGCACTTTTTTTAAATTAATTGTATTTTAACTTGTATTTTAACGTATTTTAACTTGTTATGTATGAAAGCGTGGTGTTATGTTATGTTTGTCTTGAAGCTGTCGTGGCAAATAATTTCCTGAAAAGGATTATTAAAGGAATATTCTATTCTATTAAACTCCATCTGCCATCTTTCAGCCCAATCGTCCAAATGGCTTAAATCACTCTGTAGACTTTGGAAATCCTCTTCATTATCCACAACACCCCCTATCTTTGTATCATCTGCATACTTACTAATCCAATTTACCACACCTTCATCCAGATTATTGATGTACATGGCAAACAACAAAGGACCCAACACAGATCCCTGAGGCACCCCACTAGTCACCTGCCTCCAACCCGACAAACAGCCATCCACCATTACCCTCTGGCTTCTCCTATTCAGCCACTGTTGAATCCATCTTGCTACTCCTGCATTTATACCCAACAGTTGAACCTTCTCAACCAACCTTCCATGAGGAACCTTGTCAATGGCCTTACTAAAGTCCATATTGACTGCTTTACCCTCGTCAATTTTCTTCAAAAAATTCAAGAAGATTGGTCAAACATGAACTTCCTGGCACAAATCCATGTTGACTGTTCCTAATCAGACCCTGTTTATCCAGATGCTTATATATAGTATCTCTAAGTATCTTTTCCATTAATTTGCCCACCACTGAAGTCAAACTAACAGGTCTATAATTGCTAGGTTTACTCTTAGAACCCTTTTTAAACAATGGAACAACATGCGCAGTACGCCAATCCTCGGGGACTATTCCCGTTTCTAATGATTATTGATGATGTTATGTAGATCAATGTGTGTCAATCATCAGGTCTGCACGGATTACACAACAAAGACGACTTTTAATGGTCTGGACGTAATGCACACAGATGACAATTTCTGTAGATCAATGTGTTAATTGCATTGCTGAGATTGCATCAATCACCCAGGTTGCACAATATTGTGCCAAGTATCCCGTTAGGCTTTGCAATACTAAAGGTTTTACTTATACAGCGGGCCAAGTCTGATTATGAATGTTGCTTTTATGAGACAGCATGAAGTGTAGATGGAGTCAGTGATGGGAAGTGTAGTCCGTGAGAAGGATTGAGCTGCTTCCATAATTCTGCATAATATCTTGTAGATAGAAACAAAAAGCTGGAGTTACTCAGGCAGCATCTCTAGAGAGAAGGAACGGGTGACGTTTTGGGTTAAGACCCTTCTTCAGACTGGTTAGAGATAAGGGGAACGAGAGATATAAACGATGATGTAGAGAGATAAAGAACAATGAATAAAAGATATGCAAAAAAGTAACGTTGATAAAGGAAACATCATTGTTAGCTGTTTGTCGGGTGGAAACGAGAACCTAGTGCGATTTGGGTGGGGGAGGGATAGAGAGAGAGGGAATGCTGGGGTTACCTGAAGTGAGAGAAATCAATATTCATACCACCGTAAGCTGCCCAAGCGAAATATGAGATGCTGTTCCTCCAATTTAGTTTAGCCTCAATCTGACAATGGAGGAGACCTTTGACAGAAAGGTCTGTGTAGGAATGAGAAGCAGAATGAAAGTGTCCGGCAACCAGGAGATCAGGTAGGTTGATGCGAGTTGAGCAAAGGTGTTCCATAAAACGATCGCCCATTCTACATTTGCTCTCGCCGATGTAAAAGAGTTCACATCTTGCACAACGGATACAGTAGATGAGGTTGGAGAAGGTGCAAGTGACCTCGTCAACTTGGCCAGAGATGTTACCAAAGCAAGCTGCAATGCAACCCAACATTATGTTCTGTGATCCATCTATAGAGGAATGTCTACATTGGAGACATGCTAAATTTCCTTAGTCTCCTGAGGAAATAGATGCATTGGTGTACCCTCTTGGCTGTCATTTCAATGAGGTTTGTCCATATAACCATATAATCATATAACAATTACAGCACGGAAAAAGGCCATCTCGACCCTTCTAGTCCGCGCCGAACACGTATTCTTCCCTAGTGCCATATACCTGCGCTCAGACCATAACGCTCCATTCCTTTCCCGTCCATATAACTATCCAATTTATTTTTAAATGATAAAAACGAACCTGCCTCCACCACCTTCACTGGAAGCTCATTCCACACATCCACCACACTCTGAGTAAAGAAGTTCCCCCTCATGTTACCCCTAAACTTCTGTCCCTTAATTCTCAAGTCATGTCCCCTTGTTTGAATCTTCCCTACTCTCAGTGGGAAAAGCTTATCCACGTCAACTCTGTCTATTCCTCTCATCATTTTAAAGACCTCTATCAAGTCCCCCCTTAACATTCTGTGCTCCAAAGAATAAAGCCCTAACTTGTTCAACCTTTCTCTGTAACTTAGTTGCTGAAACCCAGGCAACATTCTAGTAAATCTCCTCGATACTCTCTCTATTTTGTTGACATCCTTCCTATAATTAGGCAACCAAAATTGTACACTATACTCCAGAATTGGCCTCACCAATGCCTTGTACAATTTTAACATTACATCCCAACTTCTGTACTCAAATGGCAGACCGTTGATAATATTTATGCCAAGGAAGGTCTCAACCATTTCTATTCTTGCATCATTGTTGCTGATTGGATAATGTACTCCACGATGTTATAGAGTCATAGAGTGATACAGCATGAAAACAGGCTCATCGGCCCAACTTGCCCACACAGGCCAACATGTCCCAGCTACACTAGTCTCACCTGCCGGCGTTTGGGACATATCTCCCCAAACCTGTCCTACCCATATACCGGTCTAACTGTTTCTTAAACATTGGGATAATATCTGCCTCAACTACCTCTGGCAGCTTATCCATACACCCACCGCCATTTATGTGTACAAGTTACCCCTCAGATTCCTATGTTTAAGAAAGAACTGCAGATGCTGGAAAAATCAAAGGTAGACAAAAATGCTGGAGAAACTCAGCAGGTGAGGCAGCATCTATAGAGAGAAGGAATAGGCGATGTTTCAGAATGAAGAAAGGTCTCAACCTGAAACATCGCCTATTCCTTCTCTCCAGAAATGCTTTGTCACCCGCTGAGTTTCTCCAGCACTTTTGTCTACCTCAAATTCCTATTAAATCTTTTTCCCTTCATCTTAAACCTATGTCCTCCGGTCCTCGATTCACATTCCGGGCAAGGGACAGTGCATCTAGCCCATCTATTCCTCTCATGATTTTAAACTCCTTTCTAAGATCTCCCTCGTCTTCCTGCGCTCCAAGGAATAGAGTCCCAGCCTACTCAACATCTCCATATAGCTTAGACCCTCTAGTCCTGGCAACATCCTTGTAAATCTTCTCTGTACTGTTTCCAGCTTGTTTCCTGAAGACAAGAAATAGCATCTGTGTCTTACTGCTATTGTCGTGACACAATATTACTTTGTTCAGTACTCTTGGCTCATCATTGTAATGGCACCTTTACACGGGGCGACTTGACGCAAGAGTTAACCAGAGTTCAACATCGTGGGAACCTCGTGCGATAACAGTGCGGCATTCGTGGACCACCGTGGACCACCGTAGCGCTAACGGCAGGTCATCGTGTAACTTGGTCACTCGGGAGAAAATTCAATAAAATTTGAATTTCTCCAAGAGTGACTTGTACACTTGTGGTTGAGTATTGCAACATTATATGAACGTAGTGGCCAATGCGATATCCGTGCGATATCCGTAATAACTCTTGCGGGTACCGTGGGAACTCCTGCGAACGGTGAACCCGGAAGCTGGACAGAGGGGACAGAAGGTGATTACAAATTATCTTCAGTGGGATTGAATTTAAAAAATAAATAAAAATAAAGATTTACATCCGCATATGGACATCAACTTATTCATGAGTTATGTTAATGAGATTCAAGAAAATAACTATAATCTTTAAAAGGGACTTTAAAAGGGACTTTACTGAAAGGTTACGCATTTTTATGGTCCGTGAGATATTTTTCACATGTACTTCTTTGAGAGATACAGGTCGGAGTCCTCGGGTCCAGGGGTCCGGAACGCTACCAATCAATGTTGTGCAGAGACCCGTGTAAGGAGTGAACTGCACATGCTGGTTTAAACCGAAGACAGACACAAAAAGCTGGAGTAACTCAGCGAGTCAAGCAGCATCTCTGGAGAAAAAAAGCTGATGTTTCGGGACGAGACACATCTTCAGACTCAATTCCGATTAGGATGTCTGAAGAAGGGCTCCGATTCGAATCGTCACCTATTCTTTTTCTCCAGAGATGATGCCTGACCCGCTGACTTACTCCAGCTTTTTATGCTTTTCTTCCCAGATCTGACTTACCTGCTGAGTTACACCAACATTTTGTGTCCTTCTGTGCATATTAACCAGCATTAACCAGCGTCTGCAGTTCCTTTAGACATTACATAACTTCAGATTTTAGAGATATAGCGCGTGGGAACTCCTGCGAACGGTAAACCCGGAAGCTGGACAGAGGGGACAGAGGGTGACTAAAAAAGGTGGTCTCAAAAGGACACATGGGAACATGTGTCCTTCGAGGACGTCCCACCTAATTGTCATTGTTGGATAATCTTTTTAACAGGAACACTTGCAGAGATGGCTCCCAGAAAATCTCAAAGGAAGGGGGTAAAGCGGGTCAGAGATGTTTTTGCCATGCAGGAGAATGAGGAGGAGACGCAGCAAGAGAGACAGGTGGAGAGGCAACAGGAGATGCCACAGATAACACTGCCTGTGGGCTCCTTGGAGCAGGGAGAGGGTGAGCAAGGTGCAATTCAGATTGCCTCCCCAGTAGCCGTTGTAGGAATAGCCTCTACAGACGTAAAGGGAAGATGGCAGAAGGTAAAGTCATATAACTTCACCAGGGAACAAGAGGGGGAACTTGTAGAATGGTTCCAATTTAACGAGATTCTGTACGATAAATCCAGAGAGGATTATAGAAACAGGGAGAGAAAAAGGAACCTGCTGGAGACGAAGGCTGCCGAGTTTCCCGAGTGCTCATGTGAGTTTATATAACGATATATAAGTTCATCAAGAGGAGAACCATTTAATGTTATCCAAGATTTAAAAACATACATTGCTATTGATGTAAAAGTGCTGTGTTTGCAGTTAACTTAAACTTCTCTTATAAGTCTGTCTGTCTGCCCTGCAGCTGCAAAGTAAAAAAGTCGCAGTATAAGAATCGCCTGAGGCCAAGTAGCGGAGGGTGATTGCTATGCGCAACCCTGGTTCCAGTGCTTTTCTCATTACAGTGTCAGTCTTCTTCAGCAGAGGTCCCAAATTATTCTTTAACTCATTAAAGAGCTCGGGTGAAATTCTGACAAAGTTTTTGAATGCACTTGTATCCTCTTCGCACAGCACATTAAGCAGTTGCTCATATTGTCCAAATTGAGCTCTCCGTTGAAAGATGGGCTTCACCCAGTGAGACTTCCTCTTAATTCTCTTTTTAATTAATCTCTCCCTTCTGCCTTCAAGCAAGCTTTTTCGATGCACATAGTGGGCAGCTGCATGCAGCGCGTCAATGAAAAAAACCAACATCCTGTACTCGAAATTATTTCGTAAAGGCATGTCTCCAAATGAGCCGATTCAACCAAGGGAGGATATATATAGTGTGTGAAAAAAAAAAGTTACATCATTTGTGTCACGTGTAGTTCACGATGTTCATTCAAGATTTAACGCGACAGCTCGGGAAACGGCCAAGTCACTCGCACGAATAACATAAATGCCGAGTACCGTGGGAACTCTTTATCTACTGCCGTTATATCGTGCGAGACTCGTGCTGGACCACGACCTCTTCACTCTGGTGACATCTTGCGTCAACTCGCCCCGTGAAAAGGCCCTTTAAGTGATCCGGCCCACTGCAGTGGTGTCATCTACAAACTGATGGAATGCCCAGGAGCAAAGAAGACTGCAAAAAGTGGTGAACACTGCCCAGTCCATCACACGTACTAACCTCCCCACCATCTAAGGGATTTACAAGAGTCACTGCCACAAAAAGGCAGACAGCATCATCAGAGACCCACGCCTCGTTGGCCACACTCATATCACCCCTGCTATCAGGAAGAAGATTTAGGAGCCTGAAAACTGTATAATGTTCAGGAACAGCTTCTTTCCTGCAGCCATCAGCCTATTAAACACTACAACCTCTAAATAAGCTCTGAAC